>NC_074696.1:18498634-18798634 GCF_029448725.1 Salvelinus fontinalis
GATACAAGTGTTAAGCATGGAATTCTAGATAAACTTCTCCTTAATGCATCCGCTGAGTCAGATTTCAAAAATACTTTACGGCGAAAGCACACTTTGCGATTATGTTAGGTCAGCTCCTAGCCACAGAAACTCATACAGCCATTTTCCAAACAAGAAGAGGTGTCACAAAAGTCAGAAATAGCATTAAAATTAATCACTTACCTTTGATGATCTTCATCTGGTGGCACTCCCAGGTCTCCATGTTAGACAATAAATGTTTGTTTTGTTTGATAATGTCCCTCTTTATGACCAAAAACCTCCTTTTTGTTTGCTCGCTTTGTCCAGTAATCTGAATGCAGAAAGCGCGTGCACTAATTCCAATCAATCATATTTCAACCGGACAAAAGCTTCATCAATAGGAAAGGAGAAACAAGAAAGGCGTGTTCCCGATCAGGCGCATGGCTGATGAATGGAAATTTCCACTGGCCACTGATTGAAAGTGCTGTATCTCCCTCATTTGTCAGAGTAAAAGCCTGAAACAATGCCTAAAGACTGGTCACATGTTGAGGAAGCCACAGAGCTTGTGAACTGGGTCCTAAGTCTTTGTATGGATAGGCTTACAATGGAAAAACAGTCTTTCAAAATAATAGTACTTCCTGGTTGGATTTTCCTCAGGTTTTTGCCTGCCATATCAATTCTGGTATACTCACAGACATTATTTTAACAGTTTTGGAAATCTACTAATTATCAAATCTATCAAATCTACTAATTATATGCATATCCTATCTTCTGGGCCTGAGTAGCAGGCAGTTTAATTTGGGCACGCTTTTCATCCAAAATTCCAAATGCTGCCCCCTACCCTAGTGAAGTTAAGGACAACCAACCCAATCAACAAAACAAACCAAATCAAAACCAGGTTGGCCAATAGGTATCAACGATGGAACCAAACCATCCCCTAGTAAGAGTGTGGGGAGAGGTTTACTGATTTGGATGTTGACTTGTTCAAATCCATCAATGCAAGGCTTGCCAAACTTGATATCTTTGAGATATTACGAGAGGACATCAATGCATTATGTGCCAGTCTAGAATTCAGCCAACGTCAGATTGATGATCTAAGGAAAGAGAACACGGCGCTGAAAGGTTCTGTAGACTCTATTCATAGCAAGGTGGAGGTTGTGCAAAGGGAGAACAAAACAACTTAAATGAACCTTGCTTGATGTACAGTGTTGATCAATGCGGAACAATCTAATATTCTCAGAGATACCGGAGAATGACAACAGCAGAGGCTGTGAGGACACAGTCCGAGACTTTATGTCAACTCAACTAAAACTGCCCACTGATGTTGTGCGTAATGCCACTTTCTCCAGAGTCCATAGAATAGGTAAGGCCTCTGGAAATAGGCCACAGGATATTATTGCATGTTTTGAAATTTAAGCAACAGGAAATGAAAGAGCAGGGACAGAGAACTCAGAAACACTGATTTTGGAATGAATGATCACTTCCCCACCGAGATCAATGAAAGGAGAAAAAAACTATATCCCTATCATGAAGGAAAAGCGTTGCCTGATTCAACGAGTCTCCATGGTGATGGATACACTTTATATCAACGGGCAATTGTATCGGGACTCTGGAGTAACTCCCTGGCTATTTTAATGTTCAAATGTGAGTTTGTGTGTTGTGGTGTATCATGACAACTTCAACTATAATGAATACATGCTCTATGGATCTACACTTGATAAGGAAAGGGTTGCATATGGCTCAGGTTAATGTATGTAGCCTTCCTAACAAAATATATGAGGTTTTTAACTTGGTCAACATAAATAATATTCATATTTTGGCTTTGACCAAAACACATTTAGATGCATCTGTAAATGATGGGCAAATGAACATTCAAGGATATAGTCTACTGAGAAGGGACAGGAATCAAGGATATAGTCTACTGAGAAGGGACAGGAATCATGGATATAGTCTACTGAGAAGGGACAGGAATCAAGGATATAGTCTACTGAGAAGGGACAGGAATCAAGGATATAGTCTACTGAGAAGGGACAGGAATCAAGGATATAGTCTACTGAGAAGGGACAGGAATCATGGATATAGTCTACTGAGAAGGGACAGGAATCAAGGATATAGTCTACTGAGAAGGGACAGGAATCAAGGATATAGTCTACTGAGAAGGGACAGGAATCATGGATATAGTCTACTGAGAAGGGACAGGAATCAAGGATATAGTCTACTGAGAAGGGACAGGAATCATGGATATAGTCTACTGAGAAGGGACAGGAATCATGGATATAGTCTACTGAGAAGGGACAGGAATCATGGATATAGTCTACTGAGAAGGGACAGGAATCATGGATATAGTCTACTGAGAAGGGACAGGAATCATGGATATAGTCTACTGAGAAGGGACAGGAATCATGGATATAGTCTACTGAGAAGGGACAGGAATCATGGATATAGTCTACTGAGAAGGGACAGGAATCATGGATATAGTCTACTGAGAAGGGACAGGAATCATGGATATAGTCTACTGAGAAGGGACAGGAATCATGGATATAGTCTACTGAGAAGGGACAGGAATCAAGGATATAGTCTACTGAGAAGGGACAGGAATCATGGATATAGTCTACTGAGAAGGGACAGGAATCATGGATATAGTCTACTGAGAAGGGACAGGAATCATGGATATAGTCTACTGAGAAGGGACAGGAATCATGGATATAGTCTACTGAGAAGGGACAGGAATCATGGATATAGTCTACTGAGAAGGGACAGGAATCATGGATATAGTCTACTGAGAAGGGACAGGAATCATGGATATAGTCTACTGAGAAGGGACAGGAATCATGGATATAGTCTACTGAGAAGGGACAGGAATCATGGATATAGTCTACTGAGAAGGGACAGGAATCATGGATATAGTCTACTGAGAAGGGACAGGAATCAAGGATATAGTCTACTGAGAAGGGACAGGAATCATGGATATAGTCTACTGAGAAGGGACAGGAATCATGGATATAGTCTACTGAGAAGGGACAGGAATCATGGATATAGTCTACTGAGAAGGGACAGGAATCATGGATATAGTCTACTGAGAAGGGACAGGAATCATGGATATAGTCTACTGAGAAGGGACAGGAATCATGGATATAGTCTACTGAGAAGGGACAGGAATCATGGATATAGTCTACTGAGAAGGGACAGGAATCATGGATATAGTCTACTGAGAAGGGACAGGAATCATAGATATAGTCTACTGAGAAGGGACAGGAATCATGGATATAGTCTACTGAGAATAGACAGGAATCATGGATATAGTCTACTGAGAAGGGACAGGAATAGGAATGGTGGGTGTGTAGCATTGTACATTCAGAATCATATACCTTTTAAGAGGAGGGATGACCTTAATGTATGTCAAATAGAGGCACTATGGACTCAAGTACATCTGCCTCACCAGGCACCCATATTGGTAGGATGTGTGTATAGACCTCCTAGCTCTAAGGTGTCCTATATGGATGACTTGGGGACTGGGTTTGACCAGGCCACAGATAGCAACAGAGATGTATTTATCTTTGGTGATTTTAATATAAATTGGAAGGATCACAATAATTTGAATAGAACAAAATTGATGAGATGTGCCAAGAACTGTGGTTTGAAACAAATGGTTAATGATACTACTAGATCATCAATTAAGTTGGGTCATCGTTCAGACACATGCATTGATCTGATTTTCTGTAATATACCATTGCAATGCTTAAAAGCCAGATCAATGCCAGTGGGCTGGACAGACCATAATATTGTGACCATAACCATGAACACCAAGGTTCCAAAGAAACCCCCTAGGATTGTGGTCAAGAGACATTTTAAAACATTTAATCATGAGCTATTTCTAAATGATTTGGCTGCTGTACCCTGGGAGCTGATTTATCTAGAGGATGATTTAAATCACACTACAGAATGTTTTATTGATTTGCTCACTGAGGAAATGGACCATCATGCCCCTATAAGAAAGAGTACAGTTGGTGCCCGTCCATCTCCAAGGATTGATGATGAACTGGGTGAGGCTTTTTCTCAAAGAAATATAGCAAAGTCTTAGCAGCCAAGTCAAAATTATAAATTGGATAACAGAATTATAGAACATTACGTAATAATGCAGTTAAATTGAATCGAAAGGAAAAAAAAGTTATTTTACAACAATGCTTTTATTGATTGTAAAAATGATTTTAAAAAGGTATGGAACACAGTTAAGGGCTTCCTTGGTACATCTATCTCATCACGCCCATCTAGTATAGAGGTTGGTACATCTATCTCATCACGCCCATCTAGTGTGGAGGTTGGTACATCTATCTCATCATGCCCATCTAGTGTGGAGGTTGGCACATCTATCTCATCTTGCCCATCTAGTGTGGAGGTTGGTACATCTATCTCATCATGCCCATCTAGTGTGGAGGTTGACGGGAGAATCATAACAAAACCAGCTGATATTGCCAATCATTTTGCTGATTTTTTTACAAAGAAAATGTAATTACTGAGCAACAATGTAAACATACATTCTTCCAAACAAACTATTGTCCAATGGATTGATGATCATATTATGAGCAACAAGATCTGCTCTTTTAGTCTGCAAATGGTGTCAGTGGAGGAGGTGTTAAACCTATTGAAGTCATTACCTGGTGGTAAATCTACAGGTTATGGTCTTATGGACAATGTTTATCTTCGCTGTGCTGCTCCCCAGATTGCAGCTCCACTGAGATACGTATTTAATTGGTCACTGGAAAAGGGGATGTGAGTAGACAAATATGAGAGTACATGGAAAAGAATGATCTGATTACAGCCAATCAGCATGCTTATCGCAAAAAACATTCCACTACCACTGCATTGGTTGACATGACTGACCAGTGGCTCAATGCTATGGATAATGGCAAGTTTGTGGGTGTACTATTTTTAGATTTCAGTGCAGCATTTGATTTAGTGGATCATGAAATAATTTTGACAAAGTTAATGCATTATGGTTTTAAGGATGTAGCATTGAATTGGGTACAGTCATATCTAACTGACAGGAAACAGTCCACCTATATCAATGGTTCATTTTCTTCCCCTCGTGTTAAACTGTGGAATACCGCAGGGCAGCTGCCTTGGGTCACGTCTTTATTTAATATATACCAACGACCTTCCCTATGCCTTAGCTGAAACTCAAGCTACTATATTTGCAGATGATACTACAATTTAGGCAGCAAGACAATCGGTTCAACAGGTACAGCAAGCTTTACAAGGAGATTTGGAGAATATCAGGGAGTGGGTTTGCCAAAACAAACTTGTTTTAAACACCAAGAAAACCAAAGTTATGTTGGTCTGTTCCACTAGGAAAAGGCCAAAACAGCATGGGATACAATTAAGTGGCAGAAACCAAACTATTGGGAGTGCAGCTAGACAACTGCTTATCATGGTCGTCTCAAATAACTAATCTATGTAAAAAAAAAAATATTAAAACCGCATGCATAATCAGAAGGATAGCTAAATATTTACCAGGAAAAATTATTCAGCAAATAACACAAGCATTAATTGAGAGCCAGGTGAACTACTGTTCTGTGGTCTCGGGAAATGCATCACCAAGTAAAGTTAGGAGGCTGCAGAATGCACAGAACAAAGCAGCAAGGATTGTTTTAAGGTGGAGATATGGTTCTTCTGTTGCAGTCATGCTCAATGTTCTTGGTTGGTCATCAATCGACAAGATAATTGAAAAAAACATGCTTATTTTATTTCATAATATACGTAATTTAAAACGGCCAAGTTCTATACACAACGGTATTCAGTTGGTAAGAGACAGACATTCCGTAAATACTAGGAATAGATTGTTCACCATCTATGTATTATCCAGACAGAAAAGAGAAATAGGCAAAAGAACATTTTGATTTAGAGCAATAAAGAAATTGAATAAATTAACTGAGCAAACCAGAAACCTTTCAATATATACATTTAAACATTATTTTAAAACGATTTAAATATAATACATAGAAATGTTGTGGGACTATAGTAGATGAAGAATCAATATTTTTTAGATTGAGTATTTATTGGGTCATTATGTTAGTATATTATGTATGTTTGTAATAGTGTGTTATATTTGAAAATGTGTTCGTATTATAAATTGTATTTTAATGTTTAAGGACTGTTGGAAGATTAGTCCAAATGGGAACTAAAAGAGATCCAAATAAAATCTCTGTCTCTCTCTGTCTCTCTCTCTGTCTCTGTCTCTGTATCTCTCTGTCTCTCTCTCTCTCGTCTGTCTGTCTGTCTCTCTCTCTCTCTCTCTCTGTCTTTCTCTGTCTTTGTCTGTTTGTCTCTGTCTGTCTCTCTGTCTGTCTCTCTCTGTTTCTCTGTGTCTCTCTGTATCTCTGTATCTCTCCGTCTCTGTCTGTCTGTTTGTCTGTCTGTCTGTCTGTCTGTCTGTCTGTCTCTCCCGTCTGTCTCTCCCGTCTGTCTCTCCCGTCTCTCCGTCCGTCCGTTTGTCCGCTGTCTGGCTTGCTCTCTGTTTGTCTCCATCTTGCTGTCTGTGTCTCGTTCTCTTTTTTTTACATTTGTCTCTCCCGTCTGGTCCACAGCACATCACTCAAGACAGCTATGTCCCCTGCCTGAGCGACCTGTGCAAGGCATTGTGGGAGGTGATGCTCAGCTACCACCGGACCATGCAGTGGCATGAGGAGGACGACAAGGAAGAGGCCCCACCCACCACAGGTATGCCTGACACACCAATATCTGTCCCCTCAATATGTCCTACCTCAGTGGTGGAAAAAGTTCCCAATTATCATACTTGAGTAAAGATGCCTTAATATTAATAGCAAATGACTCAAGTGAAAGTCACTTAGTAAAAACCTACTTGAGTATAAGTCTGAAAGTTTTTGGTTTTAAATATACTTAAGTATCAAAAGTAAAAGTATAAATCATTTAAAATTGCTTATTTTAAGAAAACCAGATGGCACCATTTTCTTTATTTATTTATAGATGGCAAGTGGCACACTCACTCCACACATAATTTAGAAACGAAGCATGTGTTTAGTGAGTCCAACAGATCAGAGGCAGTAGGGATGACTAGGAATGTTCTCTTTAGAAGTGTGTGAATTAGACAATTTTATTGTTCTGCTAAGCATTCGAAATGTAACAAGTACTTTTGGGTGTCAGGGAAAATGTATGGAATAAAAAGTACATTATTTTCTTTAGGAATGTATAAATAATAAAGTATAGATACCTTCAAAAACTACTAAAGTAGTACTTTCAAGTATTTTTACTTAATTACTTTACAACACTGCCCTTCCCTTTAATTCAGCACCCCTAAGCACTGTCTCCTCCCCTTTTAATAAAGGCAAGTGACCACAAAAGCCCTTTTTCATCATCGCTCCTCCAAGGTAACCTCTCTTATTTCTAAAGCCCTGATTCCTATACCATACTCCTAAAGCGGAAGAGGAGGAGGCCGCTACAGGTACTGGAAGCATGCCCCACCAATACCCCCTCCCCTCAATGCAGCATAGCACTGTCCCCTCCCCTTTCATTCAGGCAAGCGACCATTACAACTCTTATTTACCACCGTCTACCTGCTCTAACTTTTATAGCCCTGATTCCCTTATGCTTAATGCACCTAAAGCCCCTTGAACATCCGTATGGAAATAACCCTTCTTCAGCTGCCCTCAGGTCAGTTCACCTTGTATTTCTCCAGGCGTTTACTCCCCCTCGTCCTCTAGAAGTTCTTAGAAACCAGCAGTAGGGCTTTAGTAGTGTTCCCTCCATGCTCCTGGCTCTTCATCAGCAGCCGCTAAATCAATTTAAGCTGATTCAGCAAAAACAAAGGGGGGGGTTGACTTTCAATGAGGCCCCACAGACTTAAACCTGGACATTGATGGGTTTCTAAGTATTGCATTTGCACCTAATAGAGGTGAGCTACTGCCCCGTTGTCTACCCCGCCCATATAACAGAAGTGGTTGTGAATGCGCAGCACCACATTTGCACAGCCCACATTGGCTTGATAGTGTGGGTAGTTGAGGTAGATTGCCACTGTGTTGATAGTCAAGAGGAATTTATTTTCGAGTGTTACTTCAGTGGCTCTCCTTCTCTCAGGCTGTCCATGTAGAATGTCATTGAGCTGACCAGACCTGAAAGCACGTCGCTGGCTAAGTCACTGAGCCCTCTCCAAAGACTTCTTGTCCAAAAATAGAATCTAATGATTAGTTGAATCATTTAAAATTAGCCACACGGTAAGCGATGGAGACAAACTGATATTTAACACTGAGTATTCATTTCCATTCCATGATCATGTTCATTTCAGTATAAGCACCGTTTTGATTGATGGTTGTTTATTGTCCTTCAATAGGAAATTACTGATTCCTTTTTCCTAATTCCATGTAGACACCCTCATGTCCCTCAGTGCTCACCCCTCTGTGAGTTACCCTCATGTCCCTCAGTGCTCACCCCTCTGTGAGTTACCCTCATGTCCCTCAGTGCTCACCCCTCTGTGAGTTACCCTCATGTCCCTCAGTGCTCAGTTATTTCTTATATTTAGGATGTTTCAGTACAGCCTAGAGGGATGACACATTGCTTACGTGATAATCAGATGATATCACATGAATGATGCATGTAGTGATGATCTGCTTTTCTGGGAACCTCTTATTTCCCCCGTCACAATTAAAGCAAGGTTACCAAGTGCAACACTGCTATGGTCTCCAAAACAGGCCACAGTACATCTCACAGGTAGAGATGTTATGAGGAGGTAGCTGCTGGAGCAGCAGCTCTATTCTATACAGGGCTGAAAGTACTGTTACCGCTGTTTGGAGCCTGGTGGTATGTTGTGGATGAATGTGCATGATTAGCCTAGTAATGGAGCCTTTTTGAAGTGAAGTGTTTGACAATCAGACTGGTTCAATCATCATGACTGGTTGTGTTTATGCCGCAATAAAAGGAAAAACATTTTTGCAGTTAAATGACCATTCTTTACGACCGTGCTCACAGAGATCCTATTGAATGAGTAGGGATTCTATATGTAAGAACAAATTAAATGTACTTTCAGCCCTGACTCTATATACAGTTGAAGTCGGAAGTTTGCATACACTTAGGTTGGAGTCATTAAAACTCATTTTTCAATCACGCCACATCTACTTTGTGCATGACGCAAGTAATTGTTTACAGACAGATTATTTAACTTATAATTCACTGTATCACAATTCCAGTGGGTCAGAAGTTTACATGCACTAAGTTGACTATCTTAAAACGGCTTGGAAAATGACAGAAAATGTCATGGCTTTAGAAGCTTCTGATAGGCTAATTGACACCATTTGAGTCCATTGGAGGTGTACCTGTGGATGTACTTCAAGGCCTACCTTCAAACTCTGTGCCTCTTTGCTTGACATCATGGGAAAATCAAAAGAAATCAGCCAAGACCTCAGAAAAAATTGTTGACGTCCACAAGTCTGGTTCAACCTTGGGAGCAATTTCCAAATGCCTGAAGGTACCACGTTCATCTGTACAAACAATATTACGCAAGTATAAACAACATCGGACCACGCAGCCGTCATACCGCTCAGGAAGGAGACGCATTCCGTCTCCTAGAGATGAACATACTTTGGTGCGAAAAGTGCAAATCAATCCCAGAACAATAGCAAAGGACCTTGTGAAGATGCTGGAGGAAACGGGTACAAAAATATCTATATCCAAAGCAAAACGAGTCCTATATTGACATAACCTGAAAGGCCGTTCAGCAAGGAAGAAGCCACTGCTCCAAAACCACCATTAAAAAAGCCACGGTTTGCAACTGCATATGGGGACAAAGATTGTCATTTTTTAAGAAATGTCCTCTGGTCTGATGAAACAAAAATAGAACTGTTTAGCCATAATTGTTATGTTTGGAGGACAAAGGGGGAGGCTTGCAAGCCGAAGAACACCATCCCAATCATGAAGCACGTTAGTGGCAGCATCATGTTGTGGGGGTGCTTTGCTGCAGGAGGGACTGGTGCACTTCACAAAATAGATGGCATCATGAGGCAGGAAAATTGTGGATATATTGAAGCAACATCTCAAGACATTAGTCAGGAAGTTAAAGCTTGGTCGCAAATGGGTCTTCCAAATGGACAATGACCACAAGCATACTTCCAAAGTTGTGGCAAAATGGCTTAAGGACAACAAAGTCAAGGTATTGGAGAAAATGTGTTTGCGGAACTGAAAAATCGTGTGCAAGCAAGGAGGCCTACAAACCTGACTCAGTTACACCAGCTCTGTCAGGTGGAATGGGCCAAAATTCACCCAACTTATTATGGGAAGCTTGTGGAAGGCTACCCGAAACGTTTGACCCAAGTTAAACAATTTAAAGGCAATGCTACCGAATACTAATTGAGTGTATGTAAACTTCTGACCCATTAGGAATGTGATGAAATAAATAAAAGTTGAAATAAACCATTCTCTCTACTATTATTCTGACATTTCACATTTTTTAAAATAAAGTGGTGATCCTAACTGACCAAAGACAGGGAATTTTTACTTGGATTAAATGTCAGGATTTGTGAAATGCTGAGTTTAAATGTATTTGGCTAAGGTGTGTATAAACTTCCGACTTCAACTGTAACTATAAGCCAGAGAGAGCAAGTAGCTAGATAATTTGAAACCACAGAGGCAGTCCAAGACGGGTTTATGTTGGGATTAACTAGACAACTCCAGCTTGTGTCATCACTGATGTCACATTCCTTAGGTATCCAAGCTTAGTAAACACAACTGGTTCGCTCTGTTTCCATAGCGATAAAGTTTCAGGTTTCACGTTGAGTAGAGTTACTCTCTTCCAGGGGACTGTTGGTTTCAAGGTAGCTCACTGAGTCGTTTTCATTTGGTAAATTGTATTTGTTTGCCTTTTCAAAGACTAAACAGTAGCTTTGGATCAAATCCAGAACTTGTTCTTTCTCAGTGGAAAGGGGGTTCAATTTCCCCCTTCAGTACATTAGCTTGATTAACCAAATGGACGGTGACGAGTAGGACCACAGTGATGCCCTTATCCCCTAAATCGTTGACGACAGTCACAAATGACACACTATTCCCTGTATAGTGCACTATGTGGTCAAAAGTTGTGCAATATATTGGGATTATGGTACCGTTAGAGACGTACCCTTCCAGCTTCAAAACCGTAGCTAAGCATATCCCGCGTTCTGCGAGGTGAAAGGACATATTCCATTTAGTTGTAAGATGGGCAGGGCCATCACATCGAGAGTGAGTGTGATTGGCTTTCATCTACTGTACTGCCCTCTAAGTGAAGGTGACCTCACTCTGCACCAGCTTGACCTTTTTTATATGATGTAAACGGTGTGCGTGTTTAGTATGCATGTTTAGTCTGTGTGTTTGGTGAGCGAGAGAGAGCGTGTGTGTGTGTGTTCGGTGTGTGGGTGTGCGTCTCTGTTTGTGTGTGCGTATACCAAAGCCTTAAGAGGAGGGATTTACATGCTGATCTTCATTTGTCAGACTGGTGTTGTGTCCTGGGACCCAACACGTTCTACCCGGTGCCCCGCATGACCGCCAGGCTGATTGTCATTGGAAAAATAATGAAACGGTCCGTGGCTGGCTGCTGCAAGGCTGCCTATGTGTCCCAAATGGCACCCTATTCCCTATATAGTGTGCACTACCAGGACCCTGGTCAAAGCAAAGTACTGCACTATATAGGGAATAGGGTGCTATTTGGGATGCAGACTGAAACACCTACTGAGGGCCACCACAGCTGACGTAGTGAACCTGTCACCATGATGTATCAGTAATTAATGTCACCACTCAATAAAGGGAAGTTGTTTCTGGAATGAATACGGGCGACGGGTTCCCTTCCACCTTTCCAAATTGAATTATCAGCCATACATGTAGCTCACCCACTGTGATGTTCAATCAGCTGGGACAGATCCTCGGTGGTGAGAGGATAAATGGCCGTGGTCGGTGGATCGGTTACAAGCTCACAGCATGGACTGGAGCCCCTCGTTTTGACTGTTAGCTTTGGAACTGCCACATTAAACATACAACCAATCCAGGACAGAGGGGGGAAGATGTTGGCCTTGATATTTGCCTTCCCACGTGTACAGCTTCGCCTCAAGATGGATGAAGTAGTAACGTTCGTTTGCTGTTTGTGAATAAGTAGAGTTTTTTCACAGTCGTTTTGATTGACTTCTGATCTCATAGGAGCATGACATTCTCTTAACATCTCCTGTTATTTAGTGTCATGTTTTGGCTGTGCCAATATAATATACTACAGTCTAATTTGGACTACTGCCTTTCTTCATTCAGTCCAAGAGAAATGGACACTCCATAGTTAGCTTAACATGACATCATTCATATGTAGCCACACCAGTTCCTACTGATCATCTACAGTTGAAGTTGGAAGTTTACATACACCTTAGCCAAATACAGTTTTTCACAATTCCTGGCATTTAATCCTAGTAAAAATTCCCAGTTTTAGGTCAGTTGGGATCACCACTTTATTTTTAGAATGTGAAATGTCAGAATAATAGTAGAGTGATTTATTTCAGCTTTTATTTTTTTCATCACATTCTCAGTGGGTCAGAAGTTTACATACACTCAATTAGTATTTGGTAGCATTGCCTTTAAATTATTTAACTTGAGTCATACTTTTCGGGTAGACTTCCACAAGCTTCCTACAATAAGTTGGGTGAATTTTGGCCCATTCCTCCTGAAAGAGCTGATGTAACTGAGTCAGGTTTGTAGACCTCCTTGCTCGCACACGCTTTTTCAGTTCTGCCCACAAATTTTCTAGAAGATTGAGGTCAGGACTTTGTGATGGCCACTCCAATACCTTGACTTTGTTGTCCTTAAGCCATTTTGCCACAACTTTGGAAGTATGCTTGGGGTCGTTGTCCATTTGGAAGACCCATTTGCGACCAAGCTTTAACTTCCTGACTGATGTCTTGAGATGTTGCTTTAATATATCCACATCATTTTCCTGCCTCATGATGCCATCTATTTTGTGAAGTGCACCAGTCCCTCCTGCAGCAAAGCAACCCCACAACATGATGCTGCCACTCCCGTGCTTCAGGATTGGGATGGTGTTCTTCGGCTTGCAAGCTTCCCCCTTTTTCCTCTAAACATAACGATGGTCATTATGGCTAAACAGTTCTATTTTTGTTTCATCAGACCAGAGGACATTTCTCCAAAAAGTACAATCTTTGTCCCCATTTGCAGTTGCAAAACATAGTCTGGCTTTTTTCGGGCGGCTTCCGTGCTGTGCGGCCTTTCAGGTCATGTCAATATAGGACTCGTTTTACTGTGGATATAGATACTTTTGTACCTGTTTCCTCCAGCATCTTCACAAGGTCCTCTGTTGTTGTTCTGGGATTGATTTACACTTTTCGCATCAAAGTACGTTCATCTCTAGGAGATAGAACGCGTCTCCTTCCTGAACGGTATGACAGCTACGTGGTCCCATGGTGTTTATACTTGCGTACTATTGTTTGTACAGATGAACGTGGTACCTTCAGGCGTTTTAAAATTGCTTCCAAGGATGAACCAGACTTGTGGAGGTCTACAATTGATTTCCTAAGGTCTTTGCTGAGTTCTTTTGATTTTCCCATGATGTCAAGCATAGAGGCACTGAGTTTGAAGATAGGCCTTGAAATACATCCACAGGTACACCTCTAATTGACTCAAATAGTGTCAAATAGCCTATCAGAAGCTTCTAAAGCCCAGGAGTGGTTGAAAAACAAGTTTTAATGACTCCAACCTAAGTGTATGTAAACTCCCGACTTCAACTGTACATTGTTGCTTGGCTAATTATGTGTGTCTGGGACATTGAATAATGCTCTAATCCCTGTGTGGAAATTAACAATTACTCCTCCCATTGCCTTCCATTGCCTCTGCTACTTACCTCCATCTTTGTTAAGGCAGCTTCTCTCTCCTTCATTTGCCAGGCCTGTCAGCAGGTTAATTGCTTTCCCTGGCCTGTGACCAGTTTGGATGTGTTTTCACACTCCAACATCATCTTCACTCGCAAAGATGGTGCAGAATGCGATTGCCAGGTCAAAAGAGGAAATTCTTTAGTTTCACATTGGGGTTTAGATAACGGTTTGGCCGCCTAGGATTTGAATGGAGACCGTCCACGTTTCTCAAGGCTCCTTGTCAAAATCTTGTCTCGTTCTATTGCTTTGAGAAACCATGTTTTGGAGCTATGTGATGTAGTTTTTGAGGCATTGGCCGGCTGTTTTCAGGCATTCTTCTTTTTCGTCGTCAGGGGGAGAATATCTGTTAACACAATGAAAGCCCTCTGGGTGCTGTTTCATCACACCTCACTCCTCAGATTCTTTCCTGTCTGTGGCTTGCCTGGTTCAAGCTAAACTGCTTTCTGGTATTTTCTGAAGAACATTAGAATGAGTTCAATTACTAGTTCAATTCACATTTTGCTGGTGTCAAACTGAGACCCAGTCTTGATACAAAGTAACCTAGAAATCCTCTATTGCACCATTTAAGTCTTTGTCCTTTTATATCATCCTCCTCCTCAGGCTCCTCTTTCCTCCCTCCCTTGTTCCCATTAGTAGCATTAACAGTCTGTGTTCAGCTCCCTCTTTCTTTAGCAGACTGACCTCTCCTCCCCTCTTCTCTAATCTCCTCTCCAAGCCAGTCAGACCAGCTAACCAGCTCCCTTCTCACTCCTTTGTTAAAGAACACTTTCCCCTTCTATTTCCTACTGTGATGTTACAGTGGGCCTAGCTTTCCTATTCTTTCTTTCCTTCCATTTTCCCCCACTTAAATGTAAATTTGGGACCCAATTTTCAGTTTATTCAATTCAGTCTGGTATGAGAACGGTAGCCCTTATCTGCAAAAGCAGGGTGTCTGCGGAAAGCTAAGTATCTTGGCTATTGATTGGTGCCTTAAAATCTTTGGTGTGACTTACTACCATATGGGAATACGAACCTATAAGGGCAGGCCGAGCAGATGACCACATTTCAAGATGGATGCTTCCTTCATTCCGGTTAGCGTTGTGAAGCACAAACAAATAATAAACACGGAATACGTTGATAGACACCGAAAGCCGTAACTCCACTTATTATAAGGATGTCTTATTTGTCTGCATGTGACCTACCGTTATTGATCACCAGCCCCGAGAGTCAAAATGTTTATTTTACATAACGTTTTCACCAAACATCTTACGAGGTAAGGTTTGATTTGGTCAGTCTTTGAGCTATAGCAACATGAGGGGTGTCAACTTAACCCATAGGTT
Organism: Salvelinus fontinalis; assembly: GCF_029448725.1. NCBI lineage: Eukaryota > Metazoa > Chordata > Actinopteri > Salmoniformes > Salmonidae > Salvelinus > Salvelinus fontinalis. Next base: position 18,513,846 of record NC_074696.1, read on the forward strand.
GGATGGAACATATCTAGCCTATTGCCAGTGTTATCTGATGATGTATGACCTAATGGCAACATTGAATGTCCACTGAGTGACTATCTTTGCGCATCAAAAATATGACATCGCCAGGTTAGGCGCTGTAGGCATCCGTTACACATGGGATTGGCTAATATGGCACCTTGATAGTCTTGTAACCAATGAGATAAGCTTTCCAGGGAAATGCAGTTGACCTGGGTGGTACAAAGCAAGGCCTAGAACCTTTTATGCGTAATGTGCACTATTGCTGCCTGGCTCAGAGAGGACGCTACATTACACTGAGCACGCTACATTACATTGTAAACAGATTTCATCACTTTAATTGAATCTCTTTAATAAATGGATCATTGGTCACTTTAATCAATGTTTACATATCTTGCATTACTCATCTCATATGTATATACTGTATTTTATACCATCTATTGCATCTTGCCTATGCTGCTCTGTCATTGCTCATCCATCTATTTATATGTACATATTCTTATTCCATTTCTTTACTTAGATTTGTTTGTATTAGGTAGTTGTTGTGGAATTGTTAGATTACATGTTAGATATTGCTGCACTGTCGGGAACTAGAAGCACAAGCATTTCTTTACACTCGCAATAACATCTGCTAACCATGGTGTATGTGACCAATACAATTTGATTTGATAAAAGATGGGGGCATGGTACCATTAAGAGGCTAATCTCCCTTCTCACTCCTTTGTTAAAGAACACTTTCCTCTATTTCCTACTGTGATGTCACAGTGTGCCTGGGCTTTCCTATTCTATTTTTCCTTCCATTCTTTCTCTCAGGCAGTGACTCATGCAGTCGTTCTTGGTCCAGTCAGGAGAAATAACTGTGCAATTTGTTCACCTTTCTGTGACATGGTTAGGATGCACGGACAGGTCATTCTTAGCCTGCCAGGTGTTTTACATCACAGGAACTTAAAAGAAGCCTTGAACGCACAGCAAAGCTGATACTGTGAGATGTCAGAACTTGTAAAACCATTACTAGAGGGACTCAATGAATACAACAAAGAGCTGCGGTTTTTATGTGTAAGTTCATGTTTAAGTTGTTATTCAGCACTGTCCACACTTTGGTCAACACTTTTTATAAGCCATAAAATGCACTGCAGCTGCAATGAATGACTATAGCAAGTGTTCCGATAAGCCGCTAATAATAACGCAAGCTTATCTTTTTTTAATATCGAGGAATATTTAACTTAACTTTATCTGGTCGTTGGATTAACAACATGAATTGGTGCATGAGGGAGAAATAATGCAGTGTGACTTGAGTTTCACCATCAGCTGGAAGACTGTCCCTCTCATCAGAGGGAGGGACGGTGAGTCGGGTGAGAGGCAACCTCCCACCCCTGACCATCAGATGCAGGCCATCAGTCCAGTAAAAAAATACAAATAGAATATACTGAACTAAAATAGAAACACAACATGTAAAGTTTTGGTCCCATGTTTCATGATCTGAAATAAAAGATCCCCGAAATGTTTAATATGCACAAAAAGCTTATTTCTCTCATATTTTGTCCACACATTTGTTTACATCCCTGTTAGTGAGCATTTCTCCTTTGTCAAGATAATCTACCTGACACGTGTGATATATCAAAAGCTGATTAAACAGCATGATCATTACACCTTCTGCTGGGGACAATAGAAGACCACTCTAAAATACACAGTTTTGTCACACAACACAATGCCCCAGATGTCTCAAGTTTTGAGGGGGCTTGCAATTGGAATGCTGACTGCAGGAATGTCCACTAGAGCTGTTGCCAGAGAATTTATTGTTCGTTTCTCTACCAAAAGTCACCTCTAACTTCGTTTTAGAGAATTTGGCAGTACTTCCAACCAGCCTCACAACCGCAGACCACGTGTAACCACGCCAGCCCAGGACCTCCACATCCAAATGATATATTGTATATTCCTTAAAAAAATGTTTTACCCATTTTTCTACCCAATTTCATGATATCCAATTGGTAGTTAGTCTTGTCCCATCGCTGATACGGACTCGAGAGGCGAAGGTCGAGAGCCGTGCATCCCCCGAAACACGACCCTGCCAAGCCACACTGTTCGCTTAACCCAGAAGCCAGCCGCACCAGTGTGTCAGCGTGCATGCGCCCGGCCCGCCACAGGAGTCGCAAGAGCGCGATGGGATAAGGACATCCTGGCCGGCCAAACCCTCCCCTAACCTGGACAACGCTGGGCCAAACCCTCCCCTAACCTGGACAACGCTGGGCCAAACCCTCCCCTAACCTGGACAACGCTGGGCCAAACCCTCCCTAACCTGGACAACGCTGGGCCACTAGTGCGCCATCTCCCGGTCGCGGCCGGCTGCGACACAGCCCGGGATCGAACCCGGATCTGTAGTGACGCCTCTAGACTGCCACGCCACCCAGGAGGCCCCATATTGTATATCCCTAGCAACTAGCATGCAGTTGTCGTGTTGTCATTAGAGTCAAAGTAGGAAAGGTCGGTAATAGCCCGGTATTCAAACTCCGGGAATGCGAATTATGTACTGATAATTAAAAAAAAAAAAAAGGGGGGGGGGGGGGTAATAGATTTAAAACACTGTCGGGCAAGTCAAAGTGACAATTCCAATCAGGCAAACCAAGATGTGACAAATTATGAGATTCATCTTACAAATCAGGAAATGCATCATTTTAAATGAGTAGCTATGATGACCTGTCATATGTCTGACATCACATGCTCTTTACACTGATTTTGTCTATCTGTATTCATGATCAGTTAGAGAATTTCCTACTTTCATCACCCAGTGCTGGAAATGCATTATGATAATAGCAATAGCTAAATTCAAATCAGTATGACAACACCCCACCCTCCAAGTGTGTCTCGGGAGTTGGGATATGCCGAAACACATTTCTAATTCACACATGCGTATCAATACACACTTGTACATGTCTGAAATAGGACAAACATAAGTACCCACCAAATGTTAGTATTCTAATTAAGAGGGCTCTCGAGGGGGTGGTGCGATCTGCCCAACGCATCACCTGGGGCAAACTACCTGCCCTCCAGGACAACAACCACCCGAGCCACTGCCTGTTCACCCCACTATCATCCAGAAGGCGAGGTCAGTACAGGTGCGTCAAAGCTGGGACCGAGAGACTGAAAAACAGCTTCTATCTCAAGGCCATCAGACTTTAACAGCCATCACTAGCTCATGAGGCTGCTGCCCTATATACATAGACTTTAATGTTTACATATTTTGCAGCATTCATCTCATATGTACAGTGGGGCAAAAAAGTATTTAGTCAGCCACCAATTGTGCAAGTTCTCCCACTTAAAAAGATGAGAGAGGCCTGTAATTTTCATCATAGGTACACTTTAACTATGACAGACAAAATGAGGGGGAAAAATCCAGAAAAATCACATTGTAGGATTTTTAATAAATTTATATGCAAATTATGGTGAAAAATAAGTATTTGGTCAATAACAAAAATGTATCTCAATACTTTGTTATATATCCTTTGTTGGCAATGACAGAGGACAAACGTTTTCTGTAAGTCTTCACAAGGTTTTCACACACTGTTGCTGGTATTTTGGCCCATTCCTCCATGCAGATCTCCTCTAGAGCAGTGATGTTTTGGGGCTGTTGCTGGGCAACACAGACTTTCAACTCCCTCCAAAGATTTTCTATGGGGTTGAGAGCTGGAGACTGGCTAGGCCACTCCAGGACCTTTAAATGCTTCTTACGAAGCCACTCCTTCGTTGCCCGGGCGGTGTGTTTGGGATCATTGTTATGCTGAAAGACCCAGCCACGTTTAATCTTCAATGCCCTTGCTGATGGAAGGAGGTTTTCACTCAATCTCACGATACATGGCCCCATTCATTCTGTCCTTTACACGGATCAGTCGTTCTGGTCCCTTTTTATAGAAAAACAGCCCCAAAGCATGATGTTTCCACCCCCATGCTTCACAGTAGGTATGGTGTTCTTTGGATGCAACTCAGCATTCTTTGTCCTCCAAACACGATGAGTTGAGTTTTTACCAAAAAGTTCTATTTTGGTTTCATCTGACCATATGACATTCTCCCAATCTTCTTCTGGATCATCCAAATGCTCTCTAGCAAACTTCAGACGTGCCTGGACATGTACTGGCTTAAGCAGGGGGACACGTCGGGCACTACAGGATTTGAGTCCCTGGCGGCGTAGTGTGTTACTGATGGTAGGCTTTGTTACTTTGGTCCCAGCTCTCTGCAGGTCATTCACTAGGTCCCCCCGTGTGGTTCTGGGATTTTTGCTCATCGTTCTTGTGATCATTTTGACCCCACGGGGTGATATCTTGCGTGGAGCCCCAGATCGAGGGAGATTATCAGTGGTCTTGTATGTCTTCCATTTCCTAATAATTGCTCCCACAGTTGATTTCTTCAAACCAAACTGCTTACCTATTGCAGATTCAGTCTTCCCAGCCTGGTGCAGGTCTACAATTTTGTTTCTGGTGTCCTTTGACAGCTCTTTGGTCTTGGCCATAGTGGAGTTTGGAGTGTGACTGTTTGAGGTTGTGGACAGGTGTCTTTTATACTGATAACAAGTTCAAACAGGTGCCATTAATACAGGTAACGAATGGAGGACAGAGGAGCCTCTTAAAGAAGAAGTAACAGGTCTGTGAGAGCCAGAAATCTTGCTTGTTTGTAGGTGACCAAATACTTATTTTCCACCATAATTTGCAAATAAATTAATTAAAAATCCTACAATGTGATTTTCTGGATTTTTGTGTACCTATGATGAAAATTACAGGCCTCTCTCATCTTTTTAAGTGGGAGAACTTGCACAATTGGTGGCTGACTACATACTTTTTTGCCCCACTGTATATACTGTATTCTATTTTACTGTATCTTAGTCTATTTATTTATTTTATTTATTTTACCGTTATTTTACCAGGTAAGTTGACTGAGAACACGTTCTCATTTGCAGCAACGACCTGGGGAATAGTTACAGGGGAGAGGAGGGGGATAAATGAGCCAATTGTAAACTGGGGATTATTAGGTGACCATGATGGTTTGAGGGCCAGATTGGGAATTTAGCCAGAACACCGGGGTTAACACCCCTACTCTTACGATAAGTGCCATGGGATCTTTAATGACCTCAGAGAGTCAGGACACCCGTTTAACGTCCCATCCGAAAGACGGCACCCTATACAGGACAGTGTCCCCAATCACTGCCCTGGGGCATTGGGATATTTTTTAGACCAGAGGAAAGAGTGCCTCCTACTGGCCCTCCAACACCACTTCCAGCAGCATCTGGTCTCCCATCCAGGGACTGACCAGGACCAACCCTGCTTAGCTTCAGAAGCAAGCCAGCAGTGGTATGCAGGGTGGTATGCTGCTCTGACATTGCTCGTCCAAATATTTATATATTCTTAATTCCATTCCTTTACTTAGATTTGTGTGTATTGTTGTGAAATTGTTAGATATTACTTGTTTGATATTGCTGCACTGTTGGCGCTAGAAACACAAGCATTACGCTACACCTGCAATAACATCTGCTAAACACTCGTATGTGACCAATACATTTTGATTTGAGATAAATATGGTCATTAGTATATCTGTAAAATCTAAAGAACAGCTCGAACATCTCATCTGAATTATGAACACTGTCCAAAGAAACTTTCCTGTGTCTGTCTGGCTCTGTTCTGCTCTGTTCTCTTTTCTGCTTTGCTCTGCTTCTGTTATTTTCTGCTCTGTTAGGCTCTGTTCTAATTACTTTCTCCATGTTTCTCTAATTTTGTCAGAGTTTTGGACACTATTTTGGTTGACCTGAACAGGTGGGTGGGTGCTTGGAGTGTGTGTTTTTGTGGGTCGTGGTGGGTGGAATGTGTGGGCCGTGCGTGGGTGGAATGTGTGGGTCGTGCGAGGGTGTAAAAAGTTAACTACATCTTGGGAGATAGTATCTGTATAGTCTGCTGTGTCATTTGACTTTCTGACTCACTGTCACCTCTGAGTTTAACACTTCCAGAACTTCTGTCAGTATGCCTGCATTGTTGATGCTGCACAGTTTTCCATTAGCAATCAGTCAATAGGATATGTGGAGAGCAGGTTTGATATAAACATCCAGTTCACCTAGAAAATTGGAGGCCTCTCACTCTTCAGTGTTGTGACTGCAAAATATTAGTTGAATGCGTGGCGTATATCGTATTAAACAGGTCTACAATATAGTTAATATTGTGTATTTGATTTAAATAATGAAAGTATTACTATTGATATAATACATATCAAGGGGATTAAAAGGAGAGTTTCAGATGAATTATTTTCAAACAAAGTCTCTCTTCCTTTTTTAAACTTCCCAGTTAGAATGGGTCAGTGCAGATGTCAGCTTCTGTTCACACTCTGACAGCAGTTCATGTCAAAGCAGTAGTAGTCCAAGTCCTCTGGATGAAGCTCCAGTCTGCACAAAGACGGATAAAAATAACAATGTTTTGTGGGAAAATGTCAAGTGGAGCCAAAAGCCCTCCTAAGGTGAAACTAGCCACGAATGGGCACCCGTTTATAGTACCGGAGTTCTCCAATAGCTTGTTTATTTTTTTCTTTCTGTGATGTCATATTGTTCTCTATCATTGTTCAGGTGAGATTAACTTCAGGGTTTTGTTCAGTAGAGCACACTTATTGGACAAATCCATGAAGTCCCTCCCTGTTTGTCTGTTTTCTTCCGTTTGGGCAGAATGAACACAACTCAGATGTTCTATTCTGGGATGGTCTATAGAGACTGGCAGTTATCTCCTTTTCTGTACGAACTAACCCCTTTTATACCCTGCTTCATAATCCCTGGATTATATTCCATAACTGTATCACAACCCTGAATATTTACCACTTTCTATAACTAGAGATTTCAATGTCACTCCAATAGACCGAGCCTTTCCAACTGCTGTCTTCATCAGTGGAGGCTCCACAGAGGAGGAAGGGGAGGACCATCCTCCTCAGTAAATTTCATGTAAAAAAATTAAATAAAATGTAACCTTAAAGGTAACATTTTTAGATAAAACTATACTAAACATATTCGTCACCAAATAATTGATTTAAACACACTGTTTTGCAATGGTCTACAGTAGCCTCAACAGCAGTCTCAGCTAGTTTCTGTCCTCCTCTGGGTACATTGACTTCAATACAAAACCTAGGAGGCTCGTGGTTGTTACCCGCTTCCATAGACGTGCACAGTAATTATTATTGCACTGCAGTACATAAAATGTGGTGAGTAGTTGATTCAAAGAGAGAAAGACAATAGTTGAACAGTCATTTCTTCCAAAATTAAGGAGAAGGAAGAGCGAGAGCTATATTCGGTGAGAGCTATATATATATATATATATATATATATATATATATATATATATATATATACACCCAGCTCAAACAGAGAGGGATGCTATGCTAGCTAGCTGGCTATGGTTATCAAACACTGGAACTTTTCCAAGTCAAGGTAAGCTTTTGGTTTTATTAATTTATTGCCCCCGGGCCCAGCCGGTGTAACTGCTTTCTGACTGTACACTGTACTGCATGATTGTAGTGGGTTTACTAACGTGTTAATTCAAGTAGCTATGTTGACTATGACATGACAACAATGTAGGCTGTGTGTAGCGGTTAGTGGTCATGATATGTAAGTTTGGATTGTAAAGGTTTTTTTGCCTGGTCACAGACAGCTGATGTGTTGTGCACTGAAGTCCACAAGCGAAGGGAAAGGGTGAGAGGAGGAGAGTGTGCAGATATTTGCGAGAAGGAAATATATATACAAGGAGCAAAGTGATCATGGTATTTTTGTGACAGCTATGAAAGTGAACTGTGTTTGCGTGTGATCAGATTCTGTTGAAAAACATTTCTTAAACGGAAGCAAACAGAACGAAATGGGGATAAACATACCTAAATGTGTCCAATAAAAACTCGTTTGCAACTGTTGGACAAATGATTACACCCTAGATCAGCTAGATGCAGGCAAGAGTGTGCAAAACGGTATTGAATGTGTCACTCACCGTCTCACCTTGATTACTCAAAATTCTCTCGACCTGCGCACCTACTTTCATTCGTAGGCTAGGTTGTAGCAACCTCATGAACCTCATGATTTGTACAGGGAAAATTCAAGTATCATATAGTAGCCTAAGCCTATTGATGTTACATTGAGCTGGGTGAATGGAATATGAATGACAGTCATCCAATATGCAGTCATAGAAATATAAGGCTACGCTGAATCAAAATAATCGTCCTCCCTCATCTTAAATGGCACCAACCACCACTGGTCATCGTCTAGGTCACATCTTGAGTTTTTCTTCTCTTTTTGATTGAGGTTAATGCAAGTCCTCTCAGAGGATGGTAGTGGTTGAGTGATCACATCTTATGTGGCTGGTACAAAGAAAGACAAGTGTAGTTTAGCCACTTCAGAGTTACCTTGGCTCAGGTTGATATTAATTTCATGCCGGCAACGTCTTTTTCTCCGTCATTTGTCCCGGCTTGCTGTGTCTGATTTGATGTCTGTGTCTGATATGCTGTGTATTGATGTCTGTTTCTGTTATGGTGTGTGTGTGTGTCTGGGTGCGCTTTTCCACTGCGGCGGTTCCGTGACAAAATTGCCTTTCAGAGCTGTAGGGTTTAGCAATGACCTCTCTCAGGCCCCTCCAACGAAGTTCAAAGGTCACCTCAAGCTCAACCGCTTTCTTTCAGTGGAATTCAATGTTTATTCTCCAAATACCCCATGTTTTATGGTTCCCCTTGAGATGTACTGTAGCCAGCCAGTGATTTCTACAACAGGTTACCTTCATCCTTCACTGCTTAATGTGCACTCGCATCAATACACACCATATTAAACATACAGACATCAATACACATCATATTAAACATACAGGCATCAATACACACCATATTAAACATACAGACATCAATACACACCATATTAAACATACAGACATCAATACACACCATATTAAACATACAGACATCAATACACACCATATTAAACATACAGACATCAATACACATCATATTAGACACGCAGACATCAATACACATCATATTAGACACGCAGACATCAATACACATCATATTAGACACGCAGACATCAATACACACCATATTAAACATACAGACATCAATACACACCATATTAAACATACAGACATCAATACACACCATATTAAACATACAGACATCAATACACACCATATTAAACATACAGACATCAATACACACCATATTAAACACGCGGACATCAATACACACCATATTAAACACGCGGACATCAATACACATCATATTAAACATACAGACATCAATACACACCATATTAAACACGCGGACATCAATACACACCATATTAAACATACAGACATCAATACACACCATATTAAACACGCAGACATCAATACACACCATATTAAACATACAGACATCAATACACACCATATTAAACATACAGACATCAATACACACCATATTAAACATACAGACATCAATACACACCATATTAAACATACAGACATCAATACACACCATATTAAACACGCAGACATCAATACACACCATATTAAACATACAGACATCAATACACACCATATTAAACATACAGACATCAATACACACCATATTAAACATACAGACATCAATACACATCATATTAAACACGCAGACATCAATACACATCATATTAGACACGCAGACATCAATACACACCATATTAGACACCCAGACATCAATACACATCATATTAGACACGCAGACATCAATACACATCATATTAAACACGCAGACATCAATACACACCATATTAGACACGCAGACATCAATACACATCATATTAAACACGCAGACATCAATACACATCATATTAAACACGCAGACATCAATACACACCATATTAGACACGCAGACATCAATACACATCATATTAAACACGCAGACATCAATACACATCATATTAAACACGCAGACATCAATACACACCATATTAGACACGCAGACATCAATACACATCATATTAAACACGCAGACATCAATACACATCATATTAAACACGCAGACATCAATACACACCATATTAGACACGCAGACATCAATACACATCATATTAAACACGCAGACATCAATACACATCATATTAAACACGCAGACATCAATACACATCATATTAGACACCCAGACATCAATACACACGATATTAAACATACAGACATCAATACACATCATATTAAACACGCAGACATCAATACACATCATATTAGACACCCAGACATCAATACACATCATATTAGACACCCAGACATCAATACACATCATATTAAACACGCAGACATCAATACACATCATATTAAACACGCAGACATCAATACACATCATATTAAACACGCAGACATCAATACACACCATATTAGACACGCAGACATCAATACACACCATATTAGACACGCAGACATCAATACACACCATATTAGACACGCAGACATCAATACACACCATATTAGACACGCAGACATCAATACACATCATATTAAACACGCAGACATCAATACACATCATATTAAACACGCAGACATCAATACACATCATATTAGACACCCAGACATCAATACACATCATATTAGACACCCAGACATCAATACACATCATATTAAACACGCAGACATCAATACACATCATATTAAACACGCAGACAGTATACACATCATATTAGACACCCAGACATCAATACACATCATATTAGACACGCAGACATCAATACACACCATATTAGACACGCAGACATAAATACACACCATATTAGACACGCAGACATCAATACACACCATATTAAACACGCAGACATCAATACACACCATATTAAACACGCAGACATCAATTCACATCATATTAGACACGCAGACATCAATACACGCCATATTAAACATGCAGACATCAATACACACCATATTAGACACGCAGACATCAATACACACCATCTTAGACATGCAGACATCAATACACATCATATTAGACTTTCAGACATCTGCAGAGGTTGAATAGGCTAGTAATAGAGGTTGCAACAATTTCGGCGGATAATTTTAGAGAGGGTCCAGATTGTCTAGCCCAGCTGATTTGTAGGGATCCAGATTTTGCATCAGCTGTCTGGATTTGGGTGAAGGAGAAGCAGGGGGGGGGCTTGGGCAAGTTGCTGCAGGGGGTGCAGAGCTGGGTAGGGGTCAGGATAGGGTTAGCCAGGTGGAAAGCATGGCCAGCCGTAGAAAATGCTTATTGAAATTATCGATTATCGTAGATTTATCGGTGGTGACAGTGTTTCCTATCCTCAGTGCAGTGGGCAGCTGGGAGAAGATGCTCTTATTCTCCATGGACTTTACAGTGTCCCAGAACATTTTGGAATTAGTTGCCACAGGAAGAAAATTTCTGTTTGAAAAAGGTAGCCTTAGCTTTCCTGACTGATTGAGTATATTGGTTCCTGACTTCCCTGAAAAGTTGCATATTGCGGGTGCTATTCGATGCTAATGCAGAACGACAAAGGATGTTTTTGTGCAGTCAAGTCTTGGGTGAACCAAGGGCTATATCTGTTCTTAGTTCTACATTTTTTTGATTGCGGCATGCTTATTTAAGATGGAGAGGAAAGCACTTTTGAAGAGCAACCAGGCATCCTCTACTGACGGGATGAGGTCAATATCCTTCCAGGATACCCGGTCGATTAGAAAGGTCTGTTTGCTGAAGTGTTTTAGGGAGCATTTGTCAGTGATGAGGGGTGGTCGTTTGACCGCAGACCCATTACAGACGCAGGCAATGAGGCAGTGATCGCTGAGATCCTGGTTGAAGACAGCAGAGGTGTATTTAGAGGGCAAGTTGGTCAGGATGATATCTAAGAGGGTGCCCATGATTACAGATTTAGTGTTGTACCTGGTAGGTTCCTTGATAATTGTTGGTTAAAGGCTTGTAAGTAAGCAATTCACTGTAAGGTGAAAGTTGTATTCGGCGCATGTGTCAAATTAAATTTGATTTAATACAGGGTTGACTGACGACAGCCTGGGACTGTTTGGATGCAAACAGGAGGTCACCATCAACACGCTGTGTAAAATCGAGTAATGTGTTGCTTTTCTGTCTGTGTGAGGGATAGTCCTGAGACTGATCTCTGCTCTCTCATCCAGAGTTTCCTCAATGTGTTGCTTCTTGTCTCAGAACTGTTGGGCTCTGTCATTTCATATGGAGGGAATGGTGAAATGGAGAGAACTTCGCCCAGGTTTCACGAGAAGAATTGTATTTCTTCAATGGAATCTTCTCAATCGTATAAAATACAGCTATTTGTTATTGACTGCGGAGGGTAGGCAACATTCCCCTACGCTCATATACAGGAAGTCTTCAGGTCTAAGCCAGTTTTCCTCCTCTCTCCTGCTCTTCTCTCTCTGATGTAATGCCTGGCGAGGCTGGCTGGCTGGCAGAGACCTCTTTAGTGCTGTGACCTCTTTAGTGTCTGTCTGAATGACATGACAATGGCTGTAACGTATGTCTCTTTCCCGCTGTTCTGTTCCTGTCATCACATCATCTACAGAGGAAACACTGAGCCTAATGAGGAGGGTATGGAAATGGGGCTCATCAGTAGCATGATGGCTAATGTGTGGACGGCTGCCAACATTACTGTTGGCGTGGGGGTTGTAAATTACAGTTAGTATAATGGGGTGGAGAAGGAAAGATGACACTGTTACTGCTACGAGGATGGTGGTGGGAGATGTTACTCTTAAATTCACTAACCCCAGGTGTAAAATAGTAAATAATGGCTACTTCTCAAGGTATTATACTGTCGAGGAGTAAAACAAGGTTTTCCACTATCGGCATATCTATTTATTATGACCATTGAAATGTTAGCTATTAAAATCAGATCCAATACTCCTCAGTTTCATCTGCTGTCCGGGTGGCTGGTCTCGGACCATCCCATAGGTGAAGCAGCTGGATGTAGAGTTCCTGGGCTGGCGTGGTTACACGTTGTCAGCGGTTTTGAAGCCGGTTGGATGTACTGGCAAATTCTCTAGAACGACGTTGGAGCCAGTTTATGGTAGAGAAATGAACATTCAATTCTCTGGCAACAGCTAAGTTGGACATTCCTGCAGTCTGTATGCCAGTTGCATGCTCTCTCCACTTGAGACATTTGTGGAACTGAGTTGTGTGACTAAACTGCACATTTTAGAGTGGCCTTTACTTTCCCCCAGCACAAGGTGCACCCGTGTAATGATCATAGTTTGGGAGTAACGGATACTTCACATGTAAGGGATTACAAAAAAGTAACAAAATGTTGTAATCAGATTACAGATACTTTTGAAAAACCTAGATTACTTCGAGGATTACTTTTAAATTCAGTAAGGGTGTTTGCGCAAAAAAATATTGGAATTTTCTCAACCAGCTTCATGAGGTAGTCACCTGGAATGCATTTCAATTTAAAGGTGTGCCTTGTTAAAAGTTAACTTGTGAAATTTCTTTGCTTCTGAATGCGTTTGAGCTAATCAGTTATGTTGTGGCAATTTACATTTTTTTAATTTAACCTTTATTTAACTAGACAAGTCAGTTAGGAACAAATTGTTATTTACAATGACGGCCTAGGAACATTGGGTTAACTGCCTTGTTCAGGGGCAGAACGGCGGATTTTTAAATTGTCCGCTCGGGGATTCGATCTAGCTACCTTATGATTACTGGCCCAACACTCTAACCACTAGGCTACCTGCCGCCCCAAGGTAGGGATTGATATACAGAAGATAGCCCTATTTGGTAAAATTCCAAGTCCCTATTATGGAAAGAACAGCTCAAATAAGCAAAGATAAACATGAAGGTCAGTCAATCCGGAAAATGTAAAGAACTTTTAAAGTTTCTTCAAGTGTAGTCGTAAAAACAATCAGGCGCTGTGATGAAACTGGCTTTCATGAGGACCGCCACAGGAAAGGAAGACCCAGTGTTACCTCTGCTGCAGAGGATAAGTTCATTAGAGTTACCAGCCTCAGAAATTGCAGCTCAAATAAATGCTTCACAGAGTTCAAGTAACAGACACATCTCAACATCAACTGTTCAGAGGAGACTGTGTGAATCAGACCTTCATTGTCGAAATGCTGCAAAGAAACCACTACTAAAGGACACCAATAAGAAGAAGAGACTTGCTTGAGCCAAGATACACAAGCAATGGACATTAGATTGGTGGAAATCTGTCCTTTGGTCTGATGAGTCCAAATGTGAGATTTTTGGTTCCAACCGCTGTGTCTTTGTGAGACGCAGAGTAGGTGAACGGATGATCTTCACATGTGTGGTTCCCACCATGAAGCATGGAGGAGGTGGTGTCGGGGTGCTTTGCTGTAGACACTGTCTGTGCTTTATTTAGAGTTCAAGGCACACTTAGCCAGCATGGCTACCACAGCATTCTGTAGTGATACGCCATCCCATCTGGTTTGCGCGTAGTGGGACAATCATTTGTTTTTCAACAGGACAATGACCCAGCCTGTGTAACTGCTATTTGATCAAGGACAGGGATGGAGTGCTTCATCAGATGACCTGGCCTCCACAATCAACCCAATTGAGATGGGTCGAGTTGGGCCGCAGAGTGAAGGAAAAGCGGCCAACAATTGCTCAGCATATGTGGGAACTCCTTCAATACTGTTGGAAAAGCATTCCAGCTGAAACTGGTTGAGAGAATGCCAAGAGTGTGCAAAGCGGTCAATGCAAAGGGTTGCTACTTTGAAGAATCTAAAATAGATTTTGAGTTGTTTTTTGGTTACTACATGAATCCATATGTGTTATTTAATATTTTTGATGTCTTCACTATTTTTGATGTCTTCACTATCTACAATGTCAAATAGTCCAAATAAAGAAAACCCTTAAATGAGGAGGTTTGTCCAAACTTTTGACTGATATTGTATATACAACCATCCCAGCTTTGCGGATTTTGCTGCGAAGACACAATCATTAGATCACTTGTTTTGGTACTGCCCATATGTAGCTTGTTTTTGGTCTCAGGTTCAGGATTGTATGAAGAATTGCAACATTTACTTGGAGCTTACCCTGCAAATAGCACTGGTTTTACCCCAGGAAATCTTACGTTTTATTACAAACAGCCGGGAGGAACTATTGGATATAAGAGCAACGTCAACTTACCAACATTACGACCAGGAATACGACTTTCCCGAAGCGGATCCTTTGTTTGGTCTACCACCCAGGACAATTGATCAGATCCCAGTCAGCCACCCAAAACAATGGCGCCACAGAAGAAGCGGCCTTCTGGTCAGGCTCTGTAGACGGGCACATCGCGCACTGCTCCCGAGCATACTACTCGCCAACGTCCAGTCTCTTGACAACAAGGTAGACGAATTCCGAGCAAGGGTTGCCTTCCAGAGAGACATCAGAGATTGTAACGTTCTTTGTTTCATGGAAACGTGGCTCACTCGAGACACGTCATCAGAGTCGGTACAACCACCTGGTTTCTTCACGCATCGCGCCGACAGACACAAACATCTCTCTGGTAAGAAGAAGGGCGGGGGGTATGCCTTATGTTTAACCAGACGTGGTGTGATCATAACAATATACAGGAACTCAAGTCCTTTTGCTCACCTCACCTAGAACTCCTTACAATCAAATGTCGACTGCATTATCTACCAAGAGAATGCTCTTCGGTTATAATCACAGCCGTATATATCCCCCCCAAGCAGACACATCGATGGCCCTGAATGAACTTCATTGGACTCTTTGTAAACTAGAAACCACATCCTGAGGCTGCATTCATTGTAGCTGGGGATTTTAACAAGGCTAATCTCAAAACAAGACTCCCTAAATCGCGGACCAGCTGACTGGTGTGTTTACGGACATATTCAATCAATCCTTATCCCAGGCTGCTGTTCCCACATGCTTCAAGAGGGCCACCATTGTTCCAGTTCCCAAGAAAGCTAAGGTAACTGAGCTAAATGACTATCGCCCCGTAGCACTCACCTCCGTCATCATGAAGGGCTTTGAGAGACTAGTCAAGGACCATATCACCTCCACCCTACCTGACACCCTAGACCCACTCCAATTTGCTTACCGCCCCAATAGGTCCACAGATGACACAATCGCAATCACACTGCACACTGCCCTAACCCATCTGGACAAGAGGAATACCTATGTGAGAATGCTGTTCATTGAATACAGCTCAGCATTTAACACCATAGTACCCTCCAAACTCGTCATTAAGCTTGAGACCCTGGGTCTCGACCTGTGCATCTGGGTTCTGAACTTTCTGACGGGCCGCCCCCAGGTGGTGAGGGTAGGAAACAACACCCCCACCCCGCTGATCCTCAACACTGGGGCCCCACAAGGGTGCGTTCTCAGCCCTCTCCTGTACTCCCTGTTCACCCATGACTGCGTGGCCATACATGCTTCCAATTCCATCATCAAGTTTGCAGACAACACTACAGTGGTAGGCTTGATTACCAACAACGACGAGGCAGCCTACAGGGAGGAGGTGAGGGCTCTGGGAGTGTGGTGTCAGGAAAATAACCTCTCACTGAACGTCAACAAAACAAAGGAGATGATTGTGGACTTCAGGAAGCAGCAGGAGCCCCCCCCCCCCCCCCCCATCCATGGGACAGTAGTGGAGAAGGTAGAGAGTTAAGTTCCTCGGCGTACACATCACGGACAAACTGAAATGGTCCACCCACACAGACAGCGTGGTGAAGAAGGCACAGCAGCGCCTCTTCAACCTCAGGAGGCTGAAGAAATTTGGCTTGTCACCCAAAACACTCACAAACTTTTACAGATGCACAATTGAGAGCATCCTGTCGGGCTGTATCACTGCCTGGTACGGCACCCTCAACCGCAAGGCTCTCCAGACGGTAGTGCGGTCTGCACAACGCATCACCGGGGGCAAACTACCTGCCCTCCAGGACACCTACAACACCCGATGTCACAGGAAAGCCAAAAAGATCAAGGTACAGGTGCATCAAAGCAGGGACCGAGAGACTGAAAAACAGCTTCTACCTCAAGGCCATCAGACTGTTAAACAGCCACCACTAACATTGAGTGGCTGCTACCAACATGCTGACTCAGTCTCTAGCCACTTTAATAATAAAAAATTGATGTAATAAATGTATCACTAGTCACTAAACTATGCCACTTTAAACAATGTCACTTTATATAATGTTTACATACCCTACACTACTCATCTCATATGTGTATACTGTACTCTATACCATCTACTGCATCTTGCCTATGCCGTTTGGCCATTGCTCATATTCTAATTAATTCCTTTACACTTGTGTATGTATAAGGTAGTTGTGAAATTGTTAGATTACTTGTTAGATATTACTGCATGGTCGGAACTAGAAGAACAAGCATTTCGCTACACTCACATTAAAATCTGCTAACCATGTGTATGCGACCAATACATTTTGATTTGGTGGGTGATTATGAAAAGAATAGAAATGTTTAGAACTTTTGTGAAACATTACATTGCAGTTGAAAAATATATGGCAATTAGAATAAATAATATTTGTTTAAATATATGGAGGATTGGTAATTATTCAAACAATTATATTGATAGGACCCACACTCTATTTGCAATATTTAAGCTACTCTAACAAAACAGAAAGGTTGAAAAGCAAAGGTATTACTGGTACTATTAAGATGGGGTGAAACAGTTTGTTGCTTTTCTAGTTTCAACTCTCCAATTACAAGTACACCATATTTTAATTTGCCCCAATCTGTTAATTCAGTCCAATCTTTTCTAGAGTCAGTTCTAGATACATCTGAATGAGCAACTGACATCATGAGCACCTATTAACAAAACAACAACAGATGATATAGAATAAGGCCTGGTACTTCAGTGTGATGTATTTTTGAATCACTGTGTGGTTTGTATCCCCAGATGAAGCGGGTGCTGCAGACACCGAGGAGGCGGTTGTGGACCATAGCTATGTAAAGAAGAAGCTGGAGCATGGACTCACTCGAATCTGGCAGGTCAGAACACAAGCTTTCTTCGCTCTGGCTCTCGCTCTCTCGCTCCCTCTCCTCTCTCGCTCTCTCTCGCTCCCTCTCCTCTCTCGCTCTCTCTCGCCCCACATCTCATTCTTGCTTTCTCTTTCCCCCTCACATCTCACTCTCTCGCACTCCCACATCTCGCTCTCTCACCCTCCCACATCTCGCTCTCTCTCACCCTCCCACATCCCGCTCTCTCTCGCCCCCCCACATCCCGCTCTCTCTCGCCCCCCCCACATCCCGCTCTCTCTCGCCCCCCCACATCCCGCTCTCTCTCGCCCCCCCCACATCCCGCTCTCTCTCGCCCCCCCACATCCCGCTCTCTCTCGCCCCCCACATCTCGCTCTCTCTCCCCCCCACATCTCTCTCTCTCTCTCCCCCCACATCCCGCTCTCTCTCTCCCCCCACATCTCGCTCTCTCTCTCCCCCCACAGCTCGCTCTCTCTCTCCCCCCACATCTCGCTCTCTCTCCCCCCCACATCTCGCTCTCTCTCTCCCCCCCACATTTCGCTCTCTCTCCCCTCCACATCTCGCTCTCTCTCTCCCCCCCACATTTCGCTCTCTCTTGCCCCCCCACATCTCACTCTCTCGCACTCCCACATCTCGCTAACTCTCTCGCCCCCCCACATCCCGCTCTCTCTCGCCCCCCCACATCTCGCTCTCTCTCCCCCCCACATCTCGCTCTCTCTCCCCCCCACATCTCGCTCTCTCTCGCCCCCCCACAGCTCGCTCTTTCTCGCCCCCCCCCACATCTCGCTCTCTCTCGCCTCCCCACAGCTCGCTCTTTCTCGCCCCCCCCACATCTCGCTCTTTCTCGCCCCCCCCACATCTCGCTCTTTCTCGCCCCCCCACATCTCGCTCTTTCCCCCCCTCCCCCACATCTCGCTCTCTCTCGCCCCCCCCCCACATCTCGCTCTCTCTCGCCCCCCCCCCCCCCCCCCCCACATCTCGCTCTCTCTCGCCCCCCCACATCTCGCTCTCTCTCGCCCCCCCACATCTCGCTCTCTCTCGCCCCCGCCCCACATCTCGCTCTCTCTCGCCCCCCCCCCCACATCTCGCTCTCTCTCGCCCCCCCCCCCACATCTCGCTCTCTCTCGCCCCCCCACATCTCGCTCTCTCTCGCCCCCCCACATCTCGCTCTCTCTCGCCTACCCACAGCTCGCTCTTTCTCGCCCCCCCACATCTCGCTCTCTCTCGCCCCCACACATCTCGCTCTCTCTCGTCCCCCCACATCTCTCTAACAAGTATTCTCTTCACCCACAATAAAGTCTCTGGAGATGAGTCTAATCTTTAATATAGTCAAATCTTCCTCCCCTTCTCTTCCTACAGGAAGTCCAGCTGAAAGTGAAAGCCTATCTGCTTGGTACAGACATGTCTAACTTCAAATATGACGACTTCATCGTGGTCTTGGACGTTATCAGCAGGTAATGACGCCTAGCATAGAAATATAATTGATGGAATTGAATGGGGATACCCGTTCTAGTAATTATGTTTCTCGACCACATCCTCATTAGCACTAATTGGTTTGAACAACAGGGGACCGAAACCTCAAGCTCTCCCTCTGTCCCCCAGTCCATGTGAAACCCCTTGTTTTAAATGAACAACCACCAAAGCGGAGAGGAAGTTATGTGGGCATCAATGAATCTGCTTGTTCTGCCAACAGAACAGGGTCGTAATCAGGCTCTTTACAAGCTTGTCAATTAAGGAATCGGGTTTCTGGGTCGGCTGTGTCCTTACAGGTCAGTGGGGAGAGAGAATAGGGGTTCCTCAGGGATCAGTCTCAGGGCCACATGGCTGTGAAGTAACTCTATGGGGTTAATTAGAGAACTTGAACTATTCAGGAGCAACTGGCAAATATTTTTTGCCCCTCGCATTTGTGTTCTTTCGATCTCATTTGGCATTGTTCCTCCTTTCTCTCCCCATCCTTTCTGTGTCTCTGTAACACACACACACACACACACACACACACACACACACACACACACACACACACACACACACACACACACACACACACACACACACACAGGCTGATGCAAGTGGGGGAGGAGTTCTGCGGCAGTAAGTCAGAGTTGCTGCAGGAATCCATCAAACGTCAGAGCGTAAACTACTTCAAGAACTACCACAGGTGAGGTCCCTGCCTAGCCCTAGCTAGCGAATGTTTGCTGAAGTTATATGAATGTTTTCCTGGTTGGATACGTGTGTTCGCACCATCTGCACAGGAAAACAATGGTCTGTTTACATCATTATTGTTTCCCCACCTTGAATATAAGTGGATATAATTATAAATGAATGCATTATATCAGAAGATGTCTGCAGTGATCAGTTGTGTGATTACCTGTCAGGTGTTATAGATGATAAGTAGTAGTATACTCACAGAAATAGTAATCAGAGAGAAAAATAACATGTAAGTAGGGGGTAGGTGGAGAGAGAATACGAGTGTGAGACAGAGGTTGAGAAAGACTGACAAGACAGCGAGATAAAGAGAGACAGAGATTTAAAACGCCAGACAGAGAGACTGAGATCGAGGGATGAGGGAGTAACACAGGAGAAGAGCAACATTGGCAGAGACAGTGGCCAACTCTGTTTTGATCCCATTTTCCCTGTTAGCAATACTAAGACACTCTACCACCAAGCCCCTGCTCGACCTCCACTCCCTAAGCATCATTCTCACATTCAGTCTGAATACTCAACAGCTTAGGATGCAGCCACGAAGCCATTACTCGTCAGCAAACTGTGTGGGGCCTTCATTATGTCATTATGTCGCACTGGCTGCATTAACACATTTTGACATTAACATTTATATTGTGCCCCCTGGGCTTAGAGGTGCAAATTACATTGTAGCTAGTTTTTATCTCCCCTGAATTGACCACAGAACTGTTATAATGATTCAACTGAAACTATGTCCAGATATCTGCTCTGTCACATGCACCAACTGCACTCCTCCTCCTCTGTGTGTGTGCTTGAATACCAAATCACTTATTCCGCTCGTTGGATGTGGCATGGCTTGCAAACCATTATAGACTACAAAGGGAAGCACAGTCAAGAGCTGCCCAGTGACACGAGCCTACCAGACGAGTTAAACTACAGGCAAATAACACTGAAATATGCATGAGAGCACCAGCTGTCCCGGGCGACTGTGTGATCACGCTCTTCACAGCCGTTGTAAGACCTTTAAACAGGTCAACATTCACAAGGCCGCAGGGCCAGACGGATTACCAGGACGTGTACTGCGAGCATGTCTTCACTGACATGTTCAACCTCTCCCTGTCCGAGTCTGTAATACCAACATGTTTTAAGCAGACAACCATAGGCCATGTGTCCAAGAACACTAAGTTAACCTTCCAAATCACTACCGACCCGTAGCACTCAAGTCTGTAGCCATGAAGTGCTTTGAAAGGCTGGTCATGGTTCACATCAACACCATTATCCCAGAAACCCAGACCCACTCCAATTTGCTTACCGCCCTAACAGAGCCACAGATGATGCAATCTCTATTGCACTCCACACGGGCCTTTCCCACCTGGACAAACGGAACACCTACGTGAGAATGCTGTTCATTGACTACAGCTCAACGTTCAACACCATAGTGCCCTCAAAGCTCATCAATAAGCTAAGGACCTGGGACTAAACACTTCACTTTGCATCTGGATACTGGACTTCCTGACGGGCCGCCCCCAGGTGGTAAGGGTGGGTAACAACACATCCGCAACGCTGATCCTCAACACAGGGGCCCGTAAGTGGTGCTTGCACAGTTCCCTCCTGTACTCCCTGTTCACCCATGACTGCACGGCCAGGCACGACTCCAACACCATCAGTAAGTTTGCTGACGACACAACAGTGGTAGGCCTGATCACCAACAACATTGAGACAGCCTATAGGGAGGAGGTCAGAGACCTGGCAGTGTAAGGTCAGGACAACAACCTCTCCCTCAATGTGAGCAAGACAAAGGAGATGATTGTGGACTACAGGAAAAGGAGGACCGAGCACCCCATTCTCATCGGCAGGGCTGTAGTGGAGCAGGTTGAGATCTTCAAGTTCAAGTGTCCACATCACTAACAAACTAACATGGTCCAAGCACACCAATAGAGTTGTGAAGAGGACACGACACAACCTATTCCCCCTCAGGAGACTGAAAAGATTTGGCATGGGTCCTCAGATCCTCAAAAGGTTTTACAACTGCACCATCAAGAGCATCCTGACCTCCGACCGCAAGGCACTACAGAGGGTAGTACGTACGGCCCAGTACATCACTGGGGCCAAGCTTCCTGCCATCCAAGATCTCTATACCAGGCAGTGTCAGAGGAAGGCCCTAAA
The DNA here is from genome assembly GCF_029448725.1 of Salvelinus fontinalis. NCBI lineage: Eukaryota > Metazoa > Chordata > Actinopteri > Salmoniformes > Salmonidae > Salvelinus > Salvelinus fontinalis. The sequence continues at coordinate 18,536,121 of NC_074696.1, forward strand.
AATTGTCAAAGACACCAGCCAAGCAAGCCGTACCGGAGCGGTCCAAGAGGCTTCTAAACAGCTTGTACCCCCAAGCCATAAGACTCCTGAACATCAAACTAATCAGACCACTAATTGCTAATTTCTATTATTTTCTATTTATCGTCACTTTAACTCTACCTTCATGTACATATTACCTCAACTAACCGGTGCCCCCGCACATTGACTCTGTGCCGGTACCCCCTGTATATAGTCTCCACATTGACTCTGTACCGGTACCCCCTGTATATAGTCCCCACATTGACTCTGTACCGGTACCCCCTGTATATAGTCTCCACATTGACTCTGTACCGGTACCCCCTGTATATAGTCTCCACATTGACTCTATACCGGTACCCCCTGTATATAGTCTCCACATTGACTCTGTACCGGTACCCCCCTGTATATAGCCTCCACATTGACTCTGTACCGGTACCCCCTGTATATAGCCTCCACATTGACTCTGTACCGGTACCCCCTGTATATAGCCTCCACATTGACTCTGTACCGGTACCCCCTGTATATAGCCTCCACATTGACTCTGTACCGGTACCCCCTGTATATAGCCTCCACATTGACTCTGTACCGGTACCCCCTGTATATAGCCTCCACATTGACTCTGTACCGGTACCCCCCTGTATATAGCCTCCACATTGACTCTGTACCGGTACCCCCTGTATATAGTCTCCACATTGACTCTGTACCGGTACCCCCCTGTATATAGCCTCCACATTGACTCTGTACCGGTACCCCCTGTATATAGCCTCCACATTGACTCTGTACCGGTACCCCCCTGTATATAGCCTCCACATTGACTCTGTACCGGTACCCCCTGTATATAGCCTCCACATTGACTCTGTACCGGTACCCCCCTGTATATAGCCTCCACATTGACTCTGTACCGGTACCCCCCTGTATATAGTCTCCACATTGACTCTGTACCGGTACCCCCTGTATATAGCCTCCACATTGACTCTGTACCGGTACCCCCTGTATATAGTCTCCACATTGACTCTGTGCCGGTACCCCCTGTATATAGTCTCCACATTGACTCTGTGCCGGTACCCCCTGTATATAGTCTCCACATTGACTCTGTACCGGTACCCCCTGTATATAGTCCCCACATTGACTCTGTACCGGTACCCCCTGTATATAGTCTCCACATTGACTCTGTACCGGTACCCCCTGTATATAGCCTCCACATTGACTCTGTACCGGTACCCCCTGTATATAGCCTCCACATTGACTCTGTACCGGTACCCCCTGTATATAGTCTCCACATTGACTCTGTACCGGTACCCCCTGTATATAGTCTCCACATTGACTCTGTACCGGTACCCCCTGTATATAGTCTCCACATTGACTCTGTACCGGTACCCCCTGTATATAGCCTCCACATTGACTCTGTACCGGTACCCCCCTGTATATAGCCTCCACATTGACTCTGTACCGGTACCCCCCTGTATATAGCCTCCACATTGACTCTGTACCGGTACCCCCTGTATATAGTCTCCACATTGACTCTATACCGGTACCCCCTGTATATAGTCTCCACATTGACTCTGTACCGGTACCCCCTGTATATAGCCTCCACATTGACTCTGTACCGGTACCCCCTGTATATAGCCTCCACATTGACTCTGTACCGGTACCCCCTGTATATAGCCTCCACATTGACTCTGTACCGGTACCCCCTGTATATAGCCTCCACATTGACTCTGTACCGGTACCCCCTGTATATAGCCTCCACATTGACTCTGTACCGGTACCCCCTGTATATAGCCTCCACATTGACTCTGTACCGGTACCCCCTGTATATAGCCTCCACATTGACTCTGTACCGGTACCCCCTGTATATAGCCTCCACATTGACTCTGTACCGGTACCCCCTGTATATAGTCTCCACATTGACTCTGTGCCGGTACCCCCTGTATATAGTCTCCACATTGACTCTGTACCGGTACCCCCTGTATATAGCCTCCACATTGACTCTGTACCGGTACCCCCTGTATATAGCCTCCACATTGACTCTGTACCGGTACCCCCCTGTATATAGCCTCCACATTGACTCTGTACCGGTACCCCCTGTATATAGTCTCCACATTGACTCTGTACCGGTACCCCCTGTATATAGCCTCCACATTGACTCTGTACCGGTACCCCCTGTATATAGCCTCCACATTGACTCTGTACCGGTACCCCCCTGTATATAGCCTCCACATTGACTCCGTACCGGTACCCCCTGTATATAGCCTCCACATTGACTCTGTACCGGTACCCCCTGTATAAAGCCTCCACATTGACTCTGTACCGGTACCCCCTGTATATAGCCTCCACATTGACTCTGTACCGGTACCCCCTGTATAAAGCCTCCACATTGACTCTGTACCGGTACCCCCTGTATATAGCCTCCACATTGACTCTGTACCGGTACCCCCTGTATATAGTCTCCACATTGTTATTTTACTGCTGCTCCTTAACTCCTTCCTCCTGTTACTTCTTGTTGGTATTTTTTAAACTGCGGTGTTGGTTAGGTGCTTGTAAGTAAGCATTTCACTGTAAGGTGAAATTTCACTGTAATACCTGTTGTATTCGGCGCATGTGCCTAAGAAGATAATTAGGATAATTTAATTTTAAAGGTGTCACATATTATGACTATCTCTAGTTCATCACCTTCTTATAACAGCGATATGACTGGCCGGTGTTGTGACATACTGTGTGTTGTGACATTTATTCAAACACCTGTAAGCTGAGGGACCGGGATTCTGTAATGTTTCATGTTTATACTGACATTTCCTGTGGATGAATTGATATTGACCCCCAAAAGAGAGGCGGCGAGTGTGGTGGTTCGCAAGTGGGGGGTGATGATCATAGCAGTGTATGGACGGTCCTTTCTCCCTCAACAAACAGCCCTCCATGCTTACCGTGACATTAGAGGTCGACCGATTAATCGGATTAATTCATATTAAGGACCTAAGGCTCGTATTTCTGTGTGTCATTATGTTATAATTAAGTTTATGATTTGATAGAGCAGTCTTACTGAGCGATGGTAGGCACCAGCAGGCTTGTAAGCATTCATTCAAACAGCTCTTTTGTGCGTTTTGCCAGCAGCTCTTCGCAATTTTTCAAGCATTGCGCTGTTTATGACTTCAAGCCTATCAACTCCCGAGATTAGGCTGCTGTAACCGATGTGAAATGGCTAGCTAGTTAGCGGGGTGCGCGCTAATACCGTTTGAAACGTCACTCGCTCTGAGACTTGGAGTAGTTGTTCCCCTTGCTCTGCATGGGTAACGCTGCTTCGAGGGTGGCTGTTGTCGATGTGTTCCTGGTTCGAGCCCAGGTAGGAACGAGGAGAGGGACGGAAGCTATACTGTTACACTGGCAATACTAAAGTGCCTATAAGAACATCCAATAGTCAAAGGTATTTGAAATACAAATTGTATAGAGATAAATAGTCCTATAATTCCTATAATAACTACAACCTAAAACTTCTTACCTGGGAATATTGAAGACTCATGTTAAAAGGAACCACCAGCTTTCATATGTTCTAATGTTCTGAGCACGGAATTTAAACGTTAGCTTTCTTACATGGCACATATTGCACTTTTACTTTCTTCTCCAGCACTTTGTTTTTGCATTATTTAAACCAAATTGAACATGTTTCATTATTTATTTGAGGCTAAATAGATTTTATTGATGTATTATATTAAGTTAAAATAAGTGTTCATTCAGTATTGTTATAATTGTCATTATTACAAATACATTTTTAAAAATCGGCCGATTACTCGGTATTGGCTTTTTTTGGTCCTCCAATAATCGGTATCGGAGTTGAAAAATCATAATCGGTCGACCTCTACGTGACATATCTCTGTTTGTATCCACACATTTCATCTGGGACTCTGGGAGAACAGGAGCTCTTGTGCGTGAAAGTAAATGCCAACGGTCGTTAATCTGACTTCTTCTCTTCGTCTTGTTTCTTTTTCTTTTCTTTTCCTCCATCCCTTTCTCTATGCCCCCCAGGACACGCCTGGAGGAGTTGCGGATGTTTCTGGAGAATGAGACGTGGGAACTGTGTCCTGTCAAGTCTAACTTCAACATCGCTCAGCTCCATGTGAGTAAGACAGTTAGGAGCCACAGAGCCAGGAGCCACAGAGCCAGGGAGCCTCAGAAGTGATGTGATATAGACTCATCGTAGGCATAGCATTTACATATGATATGAATCATAGTGGTCCTCGCTGTCAGCAGGGGGGAGAGAAGACAGGTGTAACCAAAAGTTAAAGCTGTGCATACAATGTCCCTGGACGATATGGGTTCTTATCATATTCAAACATGACATCAAGATGAAAACCTTGAATAAAGAACAGGAATGTCTATTAAATAGAATGGAGAGATGACGTGAAGCTCTTAAATTTCTTGCCAGCAGACATTGAGGAAGGTTGTCACTGAATCTTTAAGAAACAATCTCTGATGTTGTGATATCGCCATCTCTCCCGGGCTAGCACCCTGTGGTGGAAGCAGATTCCCTTACAACCATCCTCCCAATGTACCCTCCAGCATTAGCATATTTTACTTCCCTCTCCATTATCGTATGAAGAATAGGCAGCTTAATGGTCTTCCCATGCTAAACTGTCATTTGAGAATAATTGAGGCTAAGCCTTTGTTTCGCTGTTGAAAAGGAGAGGAGAGATTTGTTCAAGGAACTCCAGCCAGAGGGAATGGTATTGTGACAGGATCCTCTAAACCATGGCTAGGATCCTCTAAACCATGGCTGGGACCCAAATGGCATCCTATTCCCTATGTAGTGCACTACATTTGACCAGAGCCTTATGTGCCCTGCTTAAAAGTAGTCCACTATATAGAGATGAGTGTGCCATTTGGGACGCAAACCAATGTGATTGTACTGTCTTGTGGGATATGAATCCAAGAAGTGTCATTAGCTCACGTATAGCCTAACCACCTTTCCCTAGAGATGTTATTACCAAGTGTTTTCAACTGGAGAGGTTGAACTTATAAATGGGGAACTTCTGTCAAGCCTGTATCTAAATCTCAGGTTAGGTGAATGTATGAATATGTAGCCTAACCAATGCTTGTCTACCATATTCATGATTCTTTCAATCCTTGATACGGGAGTTTATTCATGTTGTCATCAATTCAGTTGAGGGTTGTTATGCACAGAGGAAAGTTGTACAGAAAACGTGTTCTATAATGTAATCTTCATGTTTAAACATGCAGCGTCAGCAGGCGTATGGGATTGTTTCATTGTCTATGCCGCTCCTATTCGCTCACAAGCAGTTTAGGATGTAATCCTTCTGTCAGCAACATCACAGGACTACCATGGGATGAATAATCTAGCCAGCCTCCTACCAGGTTCCCCTCAGGGCAGCCAGGGTCCCGCTAGCATCTCATGAAAGATTCATGGCTTGGGTATCTAACAAACACAATAAGGAAGTGGTAGGTATAGTTCTGGCTGGGGAGTCTCTGTTGTGTGACTTATGTAGAGGCAGTAAACTGGTTCAAGCCTCTGTTCTGGCGAAGATGACGCTCGGGTTTCTATCTTTTCCTATATCCCAGTCTTCTATTTCTTCTCTTTGACAGTATTCAAGATCTTTTGTTATAGCAACGCGAGCAGTAACTCCATTATACCTGTACAATATAAAAAATATGCTTGATAGTCATTTCTTGGTTTATTTTTTTCTCTCGATTGACTCCTTCTTTGTGATCAATGGTAACTCATTGTAGCTAAGCCCCTCCCTGTATTCACTCTTTGCGTGTTTCTCTCTTCACTGTAAGCATGTCTCTCCCTCTGCTCTCTCTCTCTGCAGGAGTTTAAGTTCATGGGTCAGAGCCGGTCCCCCTCAGTGTCTCCCAGTAGACAGGTGTTGTCCAGCCAGGACCAGGAAGTCCTGTCTCTGTTTCAGCACTTCAGTCAGGAGGGGAACCCCTTTGAGAGGCACATCGACAACAAGGATGAGGAGACTGAGGACGTACTGGCCTCCAACGGGGTAGGCTGTGCCTTGCGTTGTATTACATGGTTGTTACAGATGTATTACAGGTTTATAGATACTAGTCCTGTAGTCGGTATTCAGATCATGAGATGCACGTGATAGGCCTCCCAACGGGGTAGGCAGTGCCTCGGATTACAAACTTACCCACGTGCACTTTTTACATGCTTATAACAGAGGTGTTATATTGTACATATGTTATATTATAAGTAGTGCTGAGCAATTTACCAACGTTTCGGTTATTTTTTGTTTTTTAAACAACTAATTGACCTACATCAGTTCAATTATTTTTTATTTCTGTGAGCTCAATGCGCACATTGCGCAGTTTCTCAAGAGATAAATTAGATCAAGCCCGAACTGTGCGATCTAGTAGGGAGATGTAGTTTCCAACAGGCCAATATTCTACGTAGCTTAGCGTAGAAAATGTGGTAATTAACTACAATGACCTTAATCCATTGCGCGCCTACCTTGTCTGGTCTGTTTCTCCTATGCCTGCTATGTAAAAGAGACTGAATCATGTGCTATTGAGGGATAGAACGCATAGAGCATTTCATCTGTTTTTATAATCAAACTGGACCAACCTCAAAATGAATGAATACGAGACTTATATAGTCGTAAGTCTCGTAGTTGTTACCTATTACACAATACAGGTAGAAGCACTAGGCCTATATTCTGTATATTTTTTGTCATGCGGAATATAGAAGTATGTGAGCACCTGCTGTTGTGTTTATAGGGGTAAGTTAAGGTTATTTCAATCAAAGGTGGCATCCTTGTAACGGTTGTCCTCCTCCTCTTCGGATGAAGAGGAGGAGTAGGGATTGGACCAAAGCGCAGCGTGGAATGTAGACATAATGAATGTTTATTAAAGTAGAGACGAAAACCGAAAACACTTCAACAAACTACAAAATAACAAAATGACGTAGACAGACCTGAACATGGAACTTGCATAAATACACGAAGAACTCACGAACAGGAACAGACTACATCAAAACGAACGAACAAACCGAAACAGTCCCGTGTGGTGCAACATACACAGACACAGAAGACAACCACCCACAAACAAACAGTGTGAACAGCCTACCTTTATATGGTTCTCAATCAGAGGAAAACATCAAACACCTGTCCCTGATTGAGAACCATATAAGGCTAATTACAAACGACCTAAACATAGAAACACATAACATAGAATGCCCACCCCAACTCACGTCCTGACCAACTAAACACATACAAAAATAACAGAAAACAGGTCAGGAACGTGACAATCCTCCATAACTCTCTCTCTGCCACAATCATTGGTTAGTGTCCGTTGTCCATTATACTCAGTATGGCTAGTCCAGTATGTACTTTAGAGTTCTGTTACGTCTCTCCAGCAAAACGTTCTATCACCATCCACTGATCCTTCATAACGCCTGCTGCTGTTTCATCAGATCTCACCAGGCATTATAGCAGTGATTAAGTTGCACATAATCATTTGGGGACGTTAAGTGGTTTATAGTCGCCCTAACTGTCACACCCGCTGCAGTGGTGCTTAATGCTTTTATGCGCTTGACATTTAATGATATTTAATATGAGCTGATGCTGTAATGAAAAATAAAGGGTACATTTATATGGGCGTTGGGTGTGTGAAGAACTCTGTTATCTTGAGTGGTAGCACACTGATATTGATGAAGTAATAGGCTAGCTTTTATGAAGAGAAGCTTTTATGGTAATGTTCTTGCGTCCAAGTGGACTAGAGTTGTTACATTTTAACGGCGGTGTATAACGCGATGATTTGTTGGGTTTCCGTTATCAGTTTGTTTTGTTCTGACATTACAATCAACCCTTTGTTTGTTTTTGTCTTAATTCTAATACCAATGTACCTTGAGGAGAAAACACTTCTTATCAAAAGGGATTAGTCAAATCCAAAATGGTTATTTTCTTGTTAATACGTATTCATAGCCTGAAACTTGTTTTCAATATGAACTGATAAAGCTCAATCGAAGGCATTATTTCCCACTAGATTGGGATCAGATTGAGAAAGCAGCTTGTGTAAACTCACTATCTGCCTCACCACCTATTCTACTTGTTCTCTTTCTACTTCAGGAGAACAGCAATATTGTGCCAACATGTTATTCCAACCATATAGAGAGAGAGCTGTATACCTTATAGGATTCACTCTCAGCTTTATATTTTCACAATGGCATTTCGATTACCTGACATTACCGGCTGCTGTTATTTCAGCTGAGAGAGGAGAACAATAAGATCTTCTCATCATGTTGTATTGAGTCCTTAACTAAACTGTTTATTAATGGGAACTTGACTAAACTGTTTATTAAGGGGAACTTGACTGAACTGTTTTAAGGGGAACTTGACTGAACTGTTTTAAGGGGAACTTGACTGAACTGTTTATTAAGGGGAACTTGACTGAACTGTTTATTAAGGGGAACTTGACTGAACTGTTTATTAAGGGGAACTTGACTGAACTGTTTATTAAGGGGAACTTGACTGAACTGACCTGTTTATTAAGAGAACTGGACTGTTTATTAAGGGAACTGGACTGTTTATTAAGGGAACTGGACTGTTTATTAAGGGAACTGGACTGTTTATTAAGGGAACTGGACTGTTTATTAAGGGACCTGGACTGTTTATTAAGGGAACTGGACTGTTTATTAAGGGAAAGGTATGGTTACTGCTAGAGTTTTGTGGGTGTCTCTAGGAGTCACCAAACCTGTCACTCTAGTCCCATTCTAAGCAGTTCACCCTTCCCTTTCAATGGCTCAGTTGGTTTGAGCATGGTGCTGGTTTGCAGTGCAACACCAGAGTTGTGGGTTTGATTCAAGCGCGGGTAAAGTGTGTTACTGTTACTATCACTTTGCATAAAAGCATCTAAAATGATAAACTTTTCATCATTAATAACTCTTTTCTGACTGACCATATTGTTACTGTTATTTTCCCTCTACGTTATGAGTCTGATGAGTTGGAGAAGTATACCAGGACTACGACAGTGATAAAAGCATCTAAATGATGATATTTTTTATTATATATAAACCTTTTTCTAAAGGGCCATATTTGAAGGATATTGTTACTATTCTTCCCCTCTGCAGTATGAATCCGATGAGCTGGAGAAGTGTGTGTACCAGGACTATGACAGCGACAGTGACGTCCCTGATGAACTCAAGCAGGACTACGTGGACGAGCAGACCGGAGACGTCCCTCTCAAGAGGTCAGTTCAAAAGTCACGACGTGATGATGTCATACCCCGTGACCTCTGGTCAAGTTCTCAAGTACTATGCCAGTAGTTAATGTATGATGAACAACTATAATTGGAAAGATGCGTACACTATTTACATCATGTAGGAGTGAGCAGCTACACATATCTCTGAGGCAGTTATTCTAAATATGTAGGCAAAACATGAATTTTAATTGCAGCCGTTTCAACACTACACTGAGAAAAAAACAATTGTCATTTGTTTTTTTCTGTGTATTGTTGAAACGGCTGCAATTCAAATGAATGTATTGGCTACATATTTAGAATAACTGCCTCAGAGATATGTGTAGCTGCTCACTCCTACATTACCCATCAAAGTTGGCACAATTGCATCAGGTCCTTTTTCTACATAATTAACTATTCTTTTACCCTCCCCTCACTGATTAACACTCGAATCCCATGATAAACACATTGGCAATCATTATCCCTATTTGGTGGAGAAATGAGGATGAATTAACACACTGAAGGAGGCAGTTTATACCCATGTGAATGTATTCTTAAATCTTCATTAGTATTTCATTAGTATTCTATAGTATTTCAGGTGTTTGGATGAAGCCGTTTTGTAAAAGATCATTAAAATACATTACTGTACCTCCCACTGGAAGAGCTACTCGTGGGCGCTTTAGTTTTATGTTATGCAAATTGTCACCATTTTAGTAGCGGCATTTTTGCGGTTGTAATTATTTAAGGCCTCGCCCTAAACTGGTGTGATGTGTGTCGTAAATCACAATCACAATTAGCAAGGCTCATCATGGTTTCATGGAGTTATGAATGTTTAATGTCCCTCCTCCCTTTCATTGTGCGCACACACACACACACACACACACAGCTCTATTCAACAGCTCTTCATTAGGAACGGATGTTGGATGTAGGAAGTAATGAATTGATAATGTACATAGACATGACACACTTATTGATTTCCATGCATGTTGTACAGATGTAGGATCTTAATTTGAGCCAGTTTGCTACAGCGGAGCAGGAGAATAATCCTGCAGCTACAGTAAATGTGAATTATGTGTGGATTATAATTAATATACATTTTTGTGGGGGTTGATAGATTTTTCGTAAGGGAAAATGAGTCTGTAATTTCTTAGTGGAAATCACAAACTTAAAAAGCCTTTTTAAACCTCAAATCCAAAGTTCTCCTGCAACAGGGTGATCGAATTAAGATCCTACACCTGTATGGTGAGAGCCTTGGGTTAACTTCATGCTGCAGCAGCTAATGGGGATCCTTAATAAATACAGTACTGTACATGGTGCCTGCAGAGTCTGCATTCACCCCGGTGTGTTGTACTGAGCTAAGCCTCTAACACGCTCATTTCCCAATCTATCAGAAGGAATCGCTGGCTAATTGAAGGGCTGCAGGAATTTGACATCCAGGTCCAGGAATTAGAGATGTATTAATGAATGGTGGTAGGTGACATTTAATCGTTAGTCGGAGGGCAGGTTCTGTAAGATTAGCGGTTCAACACCGCCCCAACCCTGGAGTCGTTTTAGCTGTGTCACGCCTCTTAATTGATCAATTAAAAATATTTGACGAATGTCTGGGCTCAAAGAACGAGCTTTAGGGTTATGAACCTGTACAACTGTCTGTGTCTGGGCTCAACCACTGAACCACAGGGTTATGAACCTGTACAACTGTCTGTGTCTGGGCTCAACCACTGAACCACAGGGTTATGAACCTGTACAACTGTCTGTGTCTGGGCTCAACCACTGAACCACAGGGTTATGAACCTGTACAACTGTCTGTGTCTGGGCTCAACCACTGAACCACAGGGTTATGAACCTGTACAACTGTCTGTGTCTGGGCTCAACCACTGAACCACAGGGTTATGAACCTGTACAACTGTCTGTGTCTGGGCTCAACCACTGAACCACAGGGTTATGAACCTGTACAACTGTCTGTGTCTGGGCTCAACCACTGAACCACAGGGTTATGAACCTGTACAACTGTCTGTGTCTGGGCTCAACCACTGAACCACAGGGTTATGAACCTGTACAACTGTCTGTGTCTGGGCTCAACCACTGAACCACAGGGTTATGAACCTGTACAACTGTCTGTGTCTGGGCTCAACCACTGAACCACAGGGTTATGAACCTCTACAACTGTCTGTGTCTGGGCTCAACCACGAGCCTCGGTTATGAAACTGAACCGCTGTCTTGAACATCACCATGTCATCATTTAGTTTCTTGTCTGGCCCGCCTTACCAGCAAGCATTGGCCTTGTTGTCACGCCAACACGCCTCTCCTCTCTCCCTAATCAGTGCGTCAAGGGAGACTCTGCGCAGCAGGAAGAAGTCCGACTACAGCCTAAACAAAGGCTCCAACGCTCCCATCCTGACCAACACAACCCTCAACGTGATCCGACTGGTCGGTGAGTAATATTTTCCTTCTGTTCCTCTGTTCCTCTCCTTTCACCTCCCAGAAACATTCAATACACTAAGTGATGATGGTGGTGACCTCTTTCTCGCCGCAGAGACCTTGATAACCTTGATAATGGCACCAATTACCAAGCTAAATGCACATTAAGAATGTGAGGGTCCAGGAGCCTGTTCCCAAGGCTACCTGCCATCATTACCCTGCTGCTATCCCCTCCGAACCCCTGTGACATTTCATTTCTTAAGCGCAATTTAAACATTTGTTTGACGTCAGTTGTGATGTGTCTGGGCCGCGCCGTCAAATTGGCTTCCTTCGCAAATTGAAACCCCTCCTTTTAATTTATTTTAATCGGAGAAGAAGAAATGTAATTATGATAAGCAAGGTAGTAGGATCCAAGGATCCTAGTTAAATCTCACATTTTTCCAAGGTATTAAACGACTTTCTGAATGACCAGTGCAGTTCACTTACAATGTGGTACATTTTATTCAACCAACAGATGTTATAGCATTTCAGATGCATAATAGTACATGTATAATTTAACACATAGTAAGTAAAATAGAAAAGTTACAGTATATCGTTAGAGCACATGAAATCAAACTTTTTCCACTTCACTCTATCTGAAAGAAGTCTCATTTGGGTTGTACTGTAGCATTCACTGAAAGATGAAGTGAGAAAGTGCCGGTCTAAGCTCAAAGTCGAGTGGCTATTTCATCAGTTCTGATTCAATGGTAACCTTGTTACAGCCCTGTGCTATGTAGCTATTCGTTTTATTACATTTTTCTCAAATGAAATTCCATCTCCTCAGAGTACATGTAAATGCTCCATTGGCAAGGCAAATTATTATAATAACCCCCCCCCCCCCCCCCCCCCCCCAAGGATACTATTCCATTATGATTGACTTAAAACATCAGAGATTACAATACTATGGGAGTCCGTGGGACCTAATGTTACCCCAGCTCCAATGTTGCCTGCTTTAGTTGGATATGATGAGCGGTTGATACCCTTTACGTTCCAGGAGATCTTATAGAGGTCGGAGAATAAAATAGAGTAAGTCAGTCGTTTCATCACATTCTACTTGTGTTTTCATTTGGTGCAGTGACTGGAAAGTAGATTTCCAGTCAAATATTTGCCATTCCTAGTGTTGAGGATCAGCGGGGAGGAGATGTTGTTACCTACCCTCACCACCTGGGGGCGGCCCGTCTGGAAGTCCAAGACCCAGTTGCACAGGGCGGGGTCGAGACCCAGGGTCTAGAGCTTAATGATGAGTTTGGAGGGTACTATGGTGTTAAATGCTGAGCTGTAGTTGATGAACAGCATTCTCACATAGGTATTCCTCTTGTCCAGATGGGTTAGGGCAGTGTGCAGTGTGATGGCGATTGCATCGTCTGTGGACCTATTGGGGCGGTAAGCAAATTGGAGTGTGTCTAGGGTGTCAGGTAGGGTGGAGGTGATATGGTCCTTGGTTAGTCTCTCAAAGCACTTAATGATGACAGAAGTGAGTGCTACGGGGCGATAGTCATTTAGCTCAGTTACCTTAGCTTTCTTGGGAACAGGAACAATGGTGGCCCTCTTGAAGTATGTGGGAACAGCATACTGGGATAAGGATTGATTGAATATGTCTGTAAATTAATCAAATAAGAACTGTTTTATAAATTAGGGTTATTTTATATGATGACACCTAGTTAGATAGCTAACTATAGCTACCGAGACAGATGATGTCGTTTTGCTATGTTTTTGGGGAAGAACATAGCATCCATCAGCTAACGATCTTCTTTTATGACCAGCACATTAGGTGCGCGAGACAACTTTAACAGAGTCATAGCAAACGTATCAATGAATCGTTGTGACATGGAATACGACTGATAGTGTAATCAATGTGTAATAACTACGTAAAAAATGTGTGAACTCGTTAAATTATTATGTGACGTGCAGTAATATTCAGGTCTTGATTGGTTAAGAAACTTATTTGACACGTCAAATAGTGTTATTTGACGTATCTTTTTTGACACGCAAAGACCCAAACGGAGTTCTGTAGAAATCCTGGTTGAGAATGAAACGACTGAACAAATGAACCAAACAGCACAGCGCGCGTGTCACGATCGTGTGGAGGATTGACGGACCAAAACGCAGCACTTGGAAAATAAGCCATCTTCTTTTATTATAAAGATGACGAAAAATAAACACGAAACACTTAATACAAACTAACAAAACAACAAATGATCGTGAAGCTAAATAACGATGTGCACACACTGGCTACAAACGTTCTGACATAGACAATTACTCACAACCAATGAGAGCCTATGGCTACCCTAAATAAGGCTCCCAATCAGAGACAACCGAAATCAGCTGTCTCTAATTGGGAACTCATTCAGGTAACCATAGACTCTCCTAGACAACTAAACATACATAGACAACACTAGACACATGTACTCCACACAAACCCATATCCTATACCCAACAACCCCTTTACCATAAAAACACCCAAAACCAACAAAACACAAACATTCCCCATGTCACACCCTGACCTAACTAAAATAATAAAGAAAACAAAGAATACTAAGGCCAGGGCGTGACATAACCCCCCCCTTAAGGTGCGAACTCCGGGCGCACCATTACACAGTCTAGGGGAGGGTCTGGGTGGGCTTCCATCCACGGTGGCGGCTCCGGCTCTGGTTGTGGTCCCCACGTCACCACAGTCCCTAACCACCTCCTAGGCTTCCTCCAAATGACCCCCCTCCACATTAACCCCATTGCATTAAGGGGCAGTTCCGGACTAAGGGGCAGCTCCGGACTAAGGGCCAGTACCAGGGTAAGGGGCAGTACCAGGGTCAGGGGCAGTACCAGGGTAAGGGGCAGCACCAGGGTAAGGGGCAGCACCAGGGTAAGGGGCAGCACCAGGGTAAGGGGCAGCACCAGGGTAAGGGGCAGCTCCGGACTGAGGAATGGCAGCTCCGGACTGAGGAATGGCAGCTCCGGACTGAGGGACGGCCCATGGCTGGCTGACAGATCTGGCTGCTCATGGCTGGCTAACGGATCTGGCTGCTCATGGCTGGCTGACGGATCTGGCTGCTCATGGCTGGCTGACGGATCTGGCTGCTCATGGCTGGCTGACGGATCTGGCTGCTCATGGCTGGCTGACGGATCTGGCTGCTCATGGCTGGCTGACGGATCTGGCTGCTCATGGCTGGCTGACGGATCTGGCTGCTCATGGCTAGCTGACGGATCTGGCTGCTCATGGCTGGCTGACTGATCTGGCTGCTCCTGTCTGATTGGCGGCTCTGGCAGATCCTGTCTGGTTGGCGGCTCTGGCAGATCCTGTCTGGTTGGCGGCTCTGGCAGATCCTGTCTGACGGACGGCTCTAGCGGCTCCTGTCTGGCTGGCGGCTCTAGCGGCTCCTGTCTGGCTGGCGGCTCAGTGGGCTCATGGCAGACGGGCGGCTTTGCAGGCTCATGGCAGACGGGCGGCTTTGCAGGCTCATGGCAGACGGATGGCTCAGATGGCGCTGGGGAGACGGATGGCTCAGATGGCGCTGGGGAGACGGATGGCTCAGATGGCGCTTGGCAGACGGGCAGTTCAGTCATCGCTGTGCAGACGGCAGACTCCTGCCGGCTGAGGCGCACTGTAGGCCTGGTGCGTGGTGCCGGGACTGGTGGCACCGGGCTGGGGACACGCATCTCAGGGCTAGTGCGGGGAGCAGCAACAGGACGCACAGGACTCTGGGGACACACAGGAGGCTTGGTGCGTGGTTTAGACACTGGTGGTAAAGGGCTGGAGACACGCACCATATAGCTAGTGCGTGGAGGAGGCACTGGTGGTACTGGGTTGGGGCGGGGAGGTGGCGCCGGAAATACCGGACCGTGCAGGCGTACTGGCTCCCTTGAACGCCGAGCCTGCCCAACCTTACCTGGTTGTATGCTCCCCGTCGCCTGACCAGTGCGGGGAGGTGGAATAACCCGCACCGGCCTATGTAGGCGAACCGGGGACACCATGCGTAAGGCTGGTGCCATGTACGCCGGCCCGAGGAGACGCACTGGTGACCAGATGCGTTGGGCCGGCTTCATGACATACGGCTCAACGCTCAGTCTAGCCCGGCCGATACGTGGAGCTGAAATGTACCGAACCGGGCTATGCACGCGTACAGGAGACACCGTGCGCTCTACTGCGTAACACGGTGTCTGCCCGTACTCTCGCTCTCCACGGTAAGTACAGGGAGTAGGCGCAGGTTTCCTACCTGACTTCGCCACACTCCCTTTAAGGCCCCCCCCAAGAAAGTTTTGGGTTGTACTCACGGGTTTCCAGCCTTGTCTCCGTGCTGCCTCCTCATATCGCCTCCTCTCGGCTTTAGCTGCCTCCAGCTCTTCACGAGGAAGGCGATATTCTCCCGGTTGAGCCCACGGCCCCTTACCATCCAGTATCTCCTCCCATGTCCATGAATCCTGTGTAGGTAGGTCCTGTTGCCGCTTTCCATGCCGCTTGGTCCTATAATGGTGAGTAATTCTGTCACGATCGTGTGGAGGATTGACGGACCAAAACGCAGCACTTGGAAAATAAGCCATCTTCTTTTATTATAAAGATGACGAAAAATAAACACGAAACACTTAATACAAACTAACAAAACAACAAATGATCGTGAAGCTAAATAACGATGTGCACACACTGGCTACAAACGTTCTGACATAGACAATTACTCACAACCAATGAGAGCCTATGGCTACCCTAAATAAGGCTCCCAATCAGAGACAACCGAAATCAGCTGTCTCTAATTGGGAACTCATTCAGGTAACCATAGACTCTCCTAGACAACTAAACATACATAGACAACACTAGACACATGTACTCCACACAAACCCATATCCTATACCCAACAACCCCTTTACCATAAAAACACCCAAAACCAACAAAACACAAACATTCCCCATGTCACACCCTGACCTAACTAAAATAATAAAGAAAACAAAGAATACTAAGGCCAGGGCGTGACAGCGCGTGTATGTGTGTGTGTGTAACCTTTATTTAACTAAGCAAGTCAGTTAGAACACATTTTTATTTACAATGACGGAACGGACATCGCTGGGCCAATTGTATGCCGCCCTTTGGGACTCCCAATCACTGCAGCGACGCCTCTTGCACTGAGATGCAGTGCTTTAGACCGCTGCGTCCGTGTGTGTGTTAACTATTTAACTGTACTAGAATGCTTAAAAGGCCACAAAATGTTTCATATCGGTTATCGGTATCAGGTTTTTTGTCAAGGAAAATATTGTATATCGGTATCGGCCAAAAATGTCATATCGGTGCGTCACTAATCTGAACATGTACTGTTAATTGGCCAGAGGATATTTGATGAAATGTTAGATTCAAACGTTTAGATTTGTCCTATTCACATCCTAAAGAAAGTTGGCATTATTGAATATGTGGCTTTTGTAACTTTGTCCGATCAGGGATATGAAAGATAAACCCTGAATCTCCAAGTATCTAATATTCCATCCCCAGTAGTTTTTTAGTTTTGATCTTTTTTGTTTGCATTTCTGTTGGTAATTGTTCAACTGATATAAACTGTTTTGTCATTTAACATATAATAACGTGTAATAATATAAATGCAATTTCTAATCTCTCCCATACAGGGAAATACATACAGATGATGAACATTCTGAAACCAATAGCCTTTGATGTCATCCACTGTGTTTCCCAGCTGTTTGATTACTACCTGTATGCTGTCTACACCTTCTTCGGCCGCAATGATATGGTACGGAAAAGGACCTAATGGCGCCCAGATTAAGCCTTGACTACAAAGCTATTTCAATGGAGATTATTAATTGACCATGCTTTTTAGTCCAGGACTAGGCTTAATCTGTGTCCTGGAAACCAGCCCTGGGGGAGACATATTACTGTACTGGACAGGCTTACGTTATGTTCATTAGTGTCCACAATGTGTTCTATCATTCTCATATGTTATTTTATATATTATTTACCACTGGATTATCTGTATGTGTGCACTGCTTCTATGTTCCACCTTTCGTACACACATCATTCATGGGAAATGGTCATGGGGCTGGTTGCTGAAATGACCTGGGATTGCTTTTCCCTTCTGTTGATCCAATGTCTGAGAGCTGTTTTAGTGCTTCTAATGGTGTTGTAATGGAGTTGAAATGCATGAGGGTTTTCAGCACAAGTCACCCTCCTTGAAAACATTGTGTTGTTACAGATGTTTCCCAACTGTTCACTAAGATAAGGGACACAGGTGCTAACTGGTCGGTTCACTAAGATAAGGGACACTGAGGTGCTAACTGGTCGGTTCACTAAGATAAGGGACACTGAGGTGCTAACTGGTCGGTTCACTAAGATAAGGGACACAGGTGCTAACTGGTCGGTTCACTAAGATAAGGGACACTGAGGTGCTAACTGGTCGGTTCACTAAGATAAGGGACACTGAGGTGCTAACTGGTCGGTTCACTAAGATAAGGGACACTGAGGTGCTAACTGGTCGGTTCACTAAGATAAGGGACACTGAGGTGCTAACTGGTCGGTTCACTAAGATAAAGGACACTGAGGTGCTAACTGGTCGGTTCACTAAGATAAGGAACACAGAGGTGCTAACTGGTCGGTTCACTAAGATAAGGGACACAGATGCTAACTGGTCGGTTCACTAAGATAAGGGACACAGGTGCTAACTGGTCGGTTCACTAAGATAAGGGACACTGAGGTGCTAACTGGTCGGTTCACTAAGATAAGGGACACTGAGGTGCTAACTGGTCGGTTCACTAAGATAAGGGACACTGAGGTGCTAACTGGTCGGTTCACTAAGATAAGGGACACTGAGGTGCTAACTGGTCGGTTCACTAAGATAAGGGACACTGAGGTGCTAACTGGTCGGTTCACTAAGATAAGGGACACAGGTGCTAACTGGTCGGTTCACTAAGATAAGGGACACTGAGGTGCTAACTGGTCGGTTCACTAAGATAAGGGACACTGAGGTGCTAACTGGTCGGTTCACTAAGATAAGGGACACTGAGGTGCTAACTGGTCGGTTCACTAAGATAAGGGACACTGAGGTGCTAACTGGTCGGTTCACTAAGATAAGGGACACAGGTGCTAACTGGTCGGTTCACTAAGATAAGGGACACTGAGGTGCTAACTGGTCGGTTCACTAAGATAAGGGACACTGAGGTGCTAATTGGTCCGTATTAGGCTTCAGTACTGTATCCCTTCAGGTGACACTTCTCTTCCTCCGTTTGTCTCTTCTAACGGACAGGGCACACAGAGTGACAGGGCACACAGAGTGACAGGGCACACAGAGTGACAGGGCACACAGAGTGACAGGGCACACAGAGTGACAGGGCACACAGAGTGACAGGGCACACAGAGTGACAGGGCACACAGAGTGACAGGGCACACAGAGTGACAGGGCACACAGAGTGACAGGGCACACAGAGTGACAGGGCACACAGAGTGACAGGGCACACCGAGTGACAGGGCACACCGAGTGACAGGGCACACCGAGTGACAGGGCACACCGAGTGACAGGGCACACCGAGTGACAGGGCACACCGAGTGACAGGGCACACCGAGTGACAGGGCACACCGAGTGACAGGGCAAGTTTTCTGCCTCTCTCAGGACAATAGGAGTGGGACGAAACCAGTATTGCGATAGCGGTTAGTTTAGGGGAAAAGAAACAAAAAACGAAGCAGATTTAATTTCTTTAGGAAAACAGCCCTAATTTTGGAAACATTATGGTGTCATCCAGAGTCACATGTATTTATTTTTTAACCTATAGAACACAATGTTACATACACCATGTTTTTAAAGGACCAAAGAATTTGGTCTGCTTTTTTTGCCATGGAACAAATATTGTGATACTGGTATCATCACAGGCCTCCAAAACAACATTGTTTCGTTGTCACGTTAAAACTCCTCTGAGGCTATTTTAGTGGCTAAAGAAAGAGCTTGGTGTGTTTGCAACTGTGTGACTGGTAAACCCCGGGGGAGCTGCTAATGATGTCAACAAAATGGCTGTCACATGCCAGAGTGGATGAGGCTCTGCTGCCTGGGTCCTGACTGGCTTCTCCTCAGCGGGTCCAGGGAGCGTACTGGTGATTAGGACAGGAGAACAGTCGCATGGCACCTTGACAGGGTTCCGTTCCCTTCCCTTGTTTTTTACCTTCTATTTGGCTGTCTGTCTTTCTCTTCAACTCTCTCTCTTTCTTTTCTCTCTATCATGCCGTCTTTCTCTGTATTTCTCTTCTTTCTCTCTGTTTCTTTTCTCTCTCATGCCGTCTTTCTCTGTATTTCTCTTCTTTCTCTCTGTTTCTTTTCTCTCTATCATGCCGTCTTTCTCTGTATTTCTCTTCTTTCTCTTTGTTTCTTTCTGTCTCCCCATCTTTCTTCCTTACATTTTCCTCTCTCCTTTTTGTTCCTCCTCTCTCTGTCTTTCCATCTGTTTCATCCTCCATCTCCCACATTCTCTCCCACTGTCTCTCTTCCTGCCTCTCACTATTCCCTGCTTCGTTAGTTTCCAGTTGAATATAGCTCTCATTCAAAGACACCCACACACAAATGCTAATGCTTCATGAATATTTACAACCCCCCTCAAAAATTGATATGCACGTATAGTCTGTTATTGTGACCTATGGATAGCTTATTATACCATGAGTTGATATAGCCCCCCATTCCCTGAGTGATGAGCGACCATTAGTATTCGAACGAGTAAAAGTGCCATTATATACTGCTGCGATATTGACTCTGTCACGCACATATGCTAAGAATCATTAGCTGCAGACATTCACAGTTTCTTGTCCAGAGTTCATAACTCACCTTTCAGGCACTGGGGTGCAACGGGGGAAGAGGGGAAATACCTTATCCAGATGAAATGCTTTCCCTCCCCTCCTCCCTCCCTCCCTCCTCCCCCTGCACTCATCCCAGAGAGAGATAATAGATTGGCTCTCTGGGCAGTTAGCAGTAATCTTAACAATATAGTGGGAGATACTGTTTTTATTTTCCCTTCTACGGCCATCTGTCTCCAGGGCTCAAAGAGGCTGATGTTGTTTACACGATATGCAAACCTACTCTGTCTCTGTCTCTCTCTTTCTCTCTCTCTCTCTCTCACACACACACACACCACACACACACACCACACACACACACACACGTCATTCCCTTAAAATAAGTGAAGGAAGGACACTCAAACAGCTCTCTCAACCCTTTTTCCAACACTCAATAATCTGGTCCTCCAAAATACAAAAAAAACAACAATTTCATTATTGCTTTTGTTTGCTTTATGTTGCTCCTCCAGTTCATTGTTTAATTTGCACCATTGGTTTTTGCTTTGTTTGTTTTCTGTTGTCCTTGCTGCTCCCAAGCCTGCCCCTAGCCTGTGTGTGCCCGGCGGCCAGGGGGGCAGGGAGGCTGGTCCGGCCAGGCCTGCTGCCCCTTTCTGCTGGGTAAGACTGGGGCTCCGGCCCCATCACTAGTAGAGTAGTGGACTCATCCTTCATCAACTGCAGTGTGCTGCATAGATAAATCTTAGATCATCATCATGCTCCTCCTCACCCTCTGTTAGCCCTGCCAAGCTCTGTCTCTCTGGCTCTCTCTCTCGCTCTCATCCTCTGCTCAGGCCTGGGTTCTGTAGTATTTCCTGACTACCTGTCCTGACCTGGAGAAACTTCTGGCCTTCGTCACAATGCCACCAGTGTCAGAACTCAAATTAGAAATTTGACCTTAAGCTTTAGATTCCAAAACCATGACCTTCCTTTGAATTGAATTGGTGGAAAAGCCAAGATCACTGCTGAGCCCAGGCTTCAATCATGAAGTGTGACGTGTCAACTATTCTGTCTACAGACTGGGTTACTATAATAGAACCACTTTTGAGAGTTGATTTTTTTCTCCCTTGCCCTGGATTTGTTTTGGGGTGATGCAACCAATTTCCTTCTCTATTGTTACTTTCGCCTCAGTTCATCAAAACAACACCTTTGCTGGTAATGTGGTTAGCAGCAGGCCCCTACTCTGTCATGGTAATGTGGTTAGCAGCAGGCCCCTACTCTGTCATGGTAATGTGGTTAGTAGCAGGCCCCTACTCTGTCATGGTAATGTGGTTAGTAGCAGGCCCCTACTCTGTCATGGTAATGTGGTTAGCAGCAGGCCCCTACTCTGTCATGGTAATGTGGTTAGTAGCAGGCCCCTACTCTGTCATGGTAATGTGGTTAGCAGCAGGCCCCTACTCTGTCATGGTAATGTGGTTAGCAGCAGGCCTCTACTCTGTCATGGTAATGTGGTTAGCAGCAGGCCCCTACTCTGTCATGGTAATGTGGTTAGCAGCAGGCCCCTACTCTGTGATGATAATGTGGTTAGCAGCAGGCCTCTACTCTGTCATGGTAATGTGGTTAGCAGCAGGCCTCTACTCTGTCATGGTAATGTGGTTAGCAGCAGGCCTCTACTCTGTCATGGTAATGTGGTTAGCAGCAGGCCTCTACTCTGTCATGGTAATGTGGTTAGCAGCAGGCCCCTACTCTGTCATGGTAATGTGGTTAGCAGCAGGCCCCTACTCTGTCATGGTAATGTGGTTAGCAGCAGGCCTCTACTCTGTCATGGTAATGTGGTTAGCTACCGGCCCCTACTCTGTGATGATAATGTGGAGAGTCGAGCTACAGGCCCCTACTCTGTCATGATAATGTGGTGAGTCGAGCTACAGGCCCCTACTCTGTCATGGTAATGTGGTGAGTCGAGCTACAGGCCCCTACTCTGTCATGATAATGTGAGGTGGCGGAGTCATCCACAATTCTCCCAAACTGACAAGAACCATATCTCTTTCTCTTTCTATCTCTCTCTTTTTCTCTTTCTCTCTCAGACCTCTTGCCTAAATGTAGCTGCAGTGAAAAAATTATACAATCTATGTCCAATAACGAGACTCCCAATGCTGTATAGCCTACTCATAGTCCCCAATGCTGTATAGCCTACTCATAGTCCCCAATGCTGTATAGCCTACTCATAGTCCCCAATGCTGTATAGCCTACTCATAGTCCCCAATGCTGTATAGCCTACTCATAGTCCCCAATGCTGTATAGCCTACTCATAGTCCCCAATGCTGTATAGCCTACTCATAGTCCCCAATGCTGTATAGCCTACTCATAGTCCCCAATGCTGTATAGCCTACTCATAGTCCCCAATGCTGTATAGCCTACTCATAGTCCCCAATGCTGTATAGCCTACTCATAGTCCCCAATGCTGTATAGCCTACTCATAGTACCCAATGCTGTATAGCCTACTCATAGTACCCAGTGCTGTATAGCCTACTCATAGTCCCCAGTGCTGTATAGCCTACTCATAGTCCCCAGTGCTGTATAGCCTACTCATAGTACCCAGTGCTGTATAGCCTACTCATAGTACCCAATGCTGTAGAGCCTACTCATAGTACCCAATGCTGTAGAGCCTACTCATAGTACCCAATGCTGTATAGCCTACTCATAGTACCCAATGCTGTATAGTCTACTCATAGTCCCCAATGCTGTATAGCCTACTCATAGTACCCAATGCAGTGTAGCCTACTCATAGTACCCAATGCTGTATAGCCTTCTCATAGTACCCAATGCAGTATAGTCTTCTCATAGTACCCAATGCTGTATAGCCTTCTCATAGTACCCAATGCTGTATAGCCTTCTCATAGTACCCAATGCAGTATAGTCTACTCATAGTACCCAATGCAGTGTAGACCCCCTGGTGGGCCCCTCCTGTGATTCTATCCCTAGGATTAGTTTGTGGTTAGATTGTAGTGTAGACAGGACGCTGCGTGTGAATTAACCGTGTGTGTGTGTCTGTTCTGCAGTATGAATCATCAGGTCCGGGTCTGATCAGCAGCCGACTGAGAACAACACTGAACAGAATCCAGGAGAGCCTCATCCAAATGGTAGGAAAATAACTTGTTTTCTCTCTCTTTCTCTGTCTCTCTGTCTCTGTTCCCTCTACCTCCCACCCCCTCCTCTTTCTTTCTCTCTCTCTACCTGTTCCTCTACCTCGCCCTCTCCTCTCTCTTTCTCTCTCTGTTCCCTCTACCTTGCCCCCTCCCCTCTCTTTCCCTCTCTGTTCCCTCTACCTCGCCCCCCCTCTCTCTTTCTCTCTCTGTTCCCTCTACCTCGCCCTCCTCTCTCTCTCTCTCTGTTCCCTCTACCTCGCCCTCTCCTCTCTCTTTCTCTCTCTGTTCCCTCTACCTTGCCCCCTCCCCTCTCTTTCCCTCTCTGTTCCCTCTACCTCGCCCCCCTCTCTCTTTCTCTCTCTGTTCCCTCTACCTCGCCCCCTCCTCTCTCTTTCCCTCTCTGTTCCCTCTACCTCGCCCCCTCCTCTCTCTCTCTCTGTTCCCTCTACCTCGCCCTCTCCTCTCTCTTTCTCTCTCTGTTCCCTCTACCTCGCCCCCCTCCGCTCTCTTTCCCTCTCTGTTCCCTCTACCTCGCCACCCTCCTCTCTCTCTCTCTGTTCCCTCTACCTCGCCCTCTCCTCTCTCTTTCTCTCTCTGTTCCCTCTACCTCGCCCCCCTCCGCTCTCTTTCCCTCTCTGTTCCCTCTACCTCGCCACCCTCCTCTCTCTCTCTCTGTTCCCTCTACCTCGCCCTCTCCTCTCTCTTTCTCTCTCTGTTCCCTCTACCTCGCACCTCCTCTCTCTTTCTCTCTCTGTTCCCTCTACCTCGCCCCCTCCTCTCTCTTTCTCTCTCTGTTCCCTCTACCTCGCCCCCCTCCTCTCTCTTTCCCTCTCTGTTCCCTCTACCTCGCCACCCTCCTCTCTCTCTATGTTCCCTCTAACTCGCCCCCTCCTCTCTCTTTCTCTCTCTGTTCCCTCTACCTCGCCCCCTCCTCTCTCTTTCTCTCTCTGTTCCCTCTACCTCGCCCCCTCTCTCTTTCTCTCTCTGTTCCCTCTACCTCGCCCCCCTCCTCTCTCTTTCCCTCTCTGTTCCCTCTACCTCGCCCCCTCCTATCTCTTTCTCTCTCTGTTCCCTCTACCTCGCCCCCCTCCTCTCTCTTTCTCTCTCTGTTCCCTCTACCTCGCCCCCCTCCTCTCTCTTTCTCTCTCTGTTCCCTCTACCTCGCCCCCCTCCTCTCTCTTTCCCTCTCTGTTCCCTCTACCTCGCCCCCTCCTCTCTCTTTCTCTCTCTGTTCCCTCTACCTCGCCCCCCTCCTCTCTCTGTTCTCTCTGCCTCGCCCCCCTTTTTCCTCTACCTCGCCCTGCCTCCTCTCTCTATCTCCACCTCTTCGCTTGCTTATTCTAGTGCACCTTTGTTTCTCTCTAGCCCATCTTTTTACTCTCTAAATCTCTCCCTCCATTCTGGCCTTGCCTGTGTGTGTGGTCTAAGAAGAAATGGAGCAAGAGTGCTCGCTGCTCACCCCTTTGGCCTTGACCCCCACCACACACACACACACACACACACACAGACACACACAGACACATACACACATATTCTCCCTATCACGGCTTCCACGCCATGGGAGTGTGCTGTTTAGGTAAGTGATCTGATGAGTCCCCTGCTACAGGCCTCCCTTCTCTGTCAGTGCCTCCATATCCATATTGGCCTCAATTTCACATATGGTACAATGTACAATGTAATCCAGCCTTCAATTCAACCTTTAACCGAACCATTTGTGTTGACTGCTTCCTCAGAAAATATGAATTCTGCTTTTATTCAATCTCTTTATACTGCTCATTGTATGTGATAAAAGGCATCTGAAGAAGAGGAAGTGACCAGAAGATTATCAACATAAACCAGACGCTTTTCACACATTGCTTCTAACGGTGAATGAGACTCAGTGGAGGCCATTTTTGTCTTTTATGTCGTGTAGCTGCGTGTTTCTATCTTTCCATATCTTCTTCTTCTCCCGTCGGAACACGTCTTTGAAGCAGCTCTCACGGCCCTAAAGTAGCTCAGAGTTGTTTTCAGTGTTTATCTCTCACTTTAAATAGATTCTCTGCTACTTTTGTATACTTCAGCCAGTAGCTCTTAAAGTAGCGCTCATCAGCCAAAAGTTGTACCCAAAAATTGCGTTCTATGTCACATATGTCCACCACGTAATTGCTCTCTCTCTCTCTCGCTCTACTGTGTGTGCGTCTTGCTAGCTGTCACTCAAATGGTGAAGGGCTGAAGCTTGTTGGCTAGAACTCAAATTGCTAGGGGGCTGACCCACGTGGGGGACAATGTTGGGGAAAGGGCACCACACATTTACATTTGTACATTTTAGTCATTTAGCAGACGCTCTTATCCAGAGCGACTTACAGAAGCAATTAGGGCTAAGTGTCTTGCTCAAGTGCACATCGACAGATTTTTCACCTAGTCGGCTCAGGGATTTGAACCATCGACCTTTTGGCCCGATGCTCTTTTAACCACTAGGCTACCTGCCGCACAGCTTCCAGAAAACAGTCGCTTTCAAACTAGGGATTCCATGGGTAATTAAGGTAAGACAGTATTTCTGCTCATAGTTTATGCATGTATGAAATACACATTGACACATCCAGCCCAAAGCAGGAGGTTTAAGAAAGACTTTCTAGTCTCCAAAGTTCCGGAACATGTCTTATAGGAAGTCAGAGTTGAACCACTATGTCCTGAGGGGGGAACATTCTGAAAGGGGACAGTCACTTTGTGACAGGTTGTCAATGGTCACCAAATCGTTATGGTGGAAGATAGGTCTATATATCAATCAGTCGATGGCTGTGAGAGGTCATGAAAGGTCACGGGTGCGTCTCATACACCATGTTTCCATACACATTTCTTAAACGAGTAAAGTCATACCGTATATTTCAAAAGGGTCATGACAGCTGTGATGGAAACGGTACGATTTTATAAATGCTAACAGATCATTTGTTCGCTCGACCTGGTGGAATGTTTTTGTGTAAAATGAATTATGCAAATATTGATATAATAACCATGAAATCAAAGTTAACTTAGAGCCATGCGATGACATGTTGTGTGGTCCTCCCACTACGACTCATCAGTAAATTATGCAGTTTATTAGGCTGCAGATGAAGTAAGTTTTGATGAACTTCACAGGGAGGTGAAAGTGCAAGGTGATTGATGCTCCTTTCCAGTAACATCGAGGGTCTTATTCTGGTGACATGATGATCGATGTGTGGCTGCTGTTTGACAAATAAAAAGTATCCCACTCTTATCCATAATAATCTCGTAAAATAGTCTACCAGTAGTAAAATGGTCTACCAGTAGTAAAATGGTCTACCTGTAGTAAAATGGTCTACCTGTAGTAAAATGGTCTACTTGTAGTAAAATGGTCTACCTGTAGTAAAATGGTCTACCTGTAGTAAAATGGTCTACCAGTGGTAAAATGGTCTACCTGTAGTAAAATGGTCTACCTGTAGTAAAATGGTCTACCTGTAGTAAAATGGTCTACCTGTAGTAAAATGGTCTACCAGTGGTAAAATGGTCTACCTGTAGTAAAATGGTCTACCTGTAGTAAAATGGTCTACCAGTAGTAAAATGGTCTACCAGTAGTAAAATGGTCTACCAGTAGTAAAATGGTCTACCAGTAGTAAAATGGTCTACCAGTAGTAAAATGGTCTACTTGTAGTAAAATGGTCTACCTGTAGTAAAATGGTCTACCTGTAGTAAAATGGTCTACCTGTAGTAAAATGGTCTACCAGTAGTAAAATGGTCTACCTGTAGTAAAATGGTCTACCAGTAGTAAAATGGTCTACCAGTGGTAAAATGGTCTACCAGTAGTAAAATGGTCTACCAGTAGTAAAATAGTCTACCTGTAGTAAAATGGTCTACCTGTAGTAAAATGGTCTACCTGTAGTAAAATGGTCTACCTGTAGTAAAATGGTCTACCAGTAGTAAAATGGTCTACCAGTAGTAAAATAGTCTACCAGTAGTAAAATAGTCTACCAGTAGTAAAATGGTCTACCAGTAGTAAAATGGTCTACCAGTGGTAAAATGGTCTACCAGTGGTAAAATGGTCTACCAGTGGTAAAATGGTCTACCAGTAGTAAAATGGTCTACCTGTAGTAAAATGGTCTACCTGTAGTAAAATGGTCTACCTGTAGTAAAATGGTCTACCAGTAGTAAAATGGTCTACCAGTAGTAAAATGGTCTACCAGTAGTAAAATGGTCTACCAGTAGTAAAATGGTCTACCAGTGGTAAAATGGTCTACCTGTAGTAAAATGGTCTACCTGTAGTAAAATGGTCTACCTGTAGTAAAATGGTCTACCTGTAGTAGAATGGTCTACCTGTAGTAAAATGGTCTACCTGTAGTAAAATGGTCTACCTGTAGTAAAATGGTCTACCTGTAGTAAAATGGTCTACCTGTAGTAAAATGGTCTACCTGTAGTAAAATGGTCTACCTGTAGTAAAATGGTCTACCTGTAGTCAAATGGTCTACCTGTAGTCAAATGGTCTACCAGTGGTAAAATGGTCTTCCAGTAGTAAAATGGTCTACCCACACTGTATCTGTGAGCTGTCAGCAAGAGTGCAGGTGCCAGAACCAGAGGAGGCACATTTGCTATTTAACTAAACAGATTTTGTGATAAAACTATCCGTAGGGTTGAAAATGCAATGGAAACACATTGAACTTTACATTTTTATTTGGTACATGAAAACTTGAGCTAAAAGTACTTGTTGTGTGCACTACGTCATCACACACAGATTTTTATCCGCAACAAGTCCGTTGGTGGAAATGTACCACTGCTGGGAAAATTATAATATTTTCATTATTTGGATATTAGAATTTTCACATAAACCTTGTTGCCACTTGGATGGAAACCTAGCTGTAGACACACTAGGGGTGAGAAGGTGATCAGAAAGGAAAGTGAAGTAAATGCATTTGAATTGTCATTATATTAATCTGTTGTAGCTGATTCGTTTACCAGCCCTGAAGCTAGTCTTGTTACTGTTAGCAGATGAAAACTGTCAGCCCTGAAAAACGTCTGTGAGAACACACGGTTTGGCACACACAGACACGGTCCAGTACAGCCCAGTTCTCTGGTTACAGTGGGGAGGAGGGATCTCTCTGTCAGGGCTGTTAGATCACATGATCGTGGACATGGAGCGCTGAGAGGTACAGACAGATGGGTGATAGGGGCTGTGAAAACCGCATCAGTGCACAAACACATGTCAGATCAGGGGAGGGGGAGAGAGAGACAGGGTGGGAGATCCGCTCTTCTCGGGAGACCGAAGTGGTGTGAGGCCTTTTACACAGAGAGAGCATAATTATATGACTTTGTGTCCAACCAGAGAGACTGGATGTAATGACGAGATGCTTGAGTCTCCGCCCTAACAATGGGATTCGTTGTCCACAGAGCAGAACGGCAGGCTGTCAAGCTCCACCTATTCTTCTCTTTTGGGTTGGTGGATACATTGCGTTATTTGAATAATAAATGTAAAAAATATTCAATGATGGGTGTTGACGTCCAACCGCCTGTATTCAATGGAGAATGAGATGCCTAGCCTCATAAATAAGCATAGACCGTCTCGAATTTCTAAACTTCTATTAGATCAAATAAGCCTCACGTATCAAAATAGCAAATCATTTTTTATCTTCACTAAATTTGACACTATACTTGCCCCACCATACAACAACTCTTCACTTGCTTAATAATGAATGATCTGCTTAACGTGGGCAGATTTTGGGCTGTGTAAACTCTCTCGCTTCGGCTCTTCCTCTGGTCGATGCTTGACTGCCGTTTGACAACCCAGTCCGCTTGATTAAGAGCTATTTAAAACATCCTCGCTTCAGCGGGCGACTGAAACACAGTTCTCTGGTCTCTCTATCGACTCATTCTCTATCCATTCTCTCCAATAACTCCTTTTTTTTAACTTTCAAAAGTATTGGAAAAGGCTTTAAGTCTTTCGCCGGAAATCTAACGTTATTTTAGTTCAGGTTAATTAATCATTTGTTGCTTGAGATATGCCCTGCTTTATTTCCCAAAAGTTTGTTCTCGCTCTCGCTCGCTCTCTCATTATTACTAATAACGTTTGTATGTGTACTGTGTACCGACTTTGTGATAATTAAGAATCAAGGTCAGGGTTTGCATAAGCAGTGTACATTCATTTACAGTGATAGTCTTTTGACTTTATTACCATTAATTTACAATTTCCCCTGGCATAATTACAAAAAGGGACTTTGAGATATATAAACACACACACCCACACACACACACACAAATGGATAAACACACGTGCGCACACACATAGGGGGAGACCTCATTTGTAAACGCATTATAAAGTTAATTACGCGTCACATTTCAATTTGCAGAGAAATCCTTGTGGTTTAGCTCTCATTTGCTGCCTTGACATGATTCTATTTAAAAAGCCCTTCTCTCATAATGACTTTGATGCCAATATGAATGGCAGTCAGTCCGTTGAGACCTATCTCCATGTCTAAAACACCAGACTGGCTTCTCTCCCACCAGCCTCTCAGGAGAACTAAGTCTGCCCCCTCTGTTTCTCTCCTTCTCTCTGCACTCTCCATTTCATCACTTCTTTCTAAACCACCTTCTGCAAAACTCTTCATGTTCTGTACATACACTAGGCTCTAGGGAACTTTTTGCCAGACGATGCCTATTCCTCGGCTGAAAAGCACTCCATTGCGCATGCTTTTTAGTACGGGAGTAGGCTTAACCTGGGTCCAGAAACCTGGCCCTAGGCCTGCCTTCCATACCTCCATCCCCTCTATCCCTCCTCTTTGTTCTACACAGCTTTTCCAAAGCCATGACTCCCTGGTAAAACGATGGTCAAATTTCCAAACTGCCAGTCTGAGCACCAGGCCTCAAATTCAACCATGCTGTTCTACTGACACTTTATAGAGCTCAATTTGTTTGACCCCAGTCCCCAGCCACCCATTACGCCTTCCAGCAAGGCATGGATGCGGCTAACACTAGCTAGCATAGCATTTCAATCAACCCCCCCCTCTCTCTGTCTGTCTTGCTCTGTCTGTCTCTCGTGTCTATCTCTCGTGTCTGTCTCACAGCGATTATCCCTCTGTGATGATGCTGTCCAGCTCCTTAACCAACCTACTGAGTTGGCTTTGGACACGCTTTATATGTGCTGCCGACAGAGTAAACAGCAGCCGTGTGTGTGGTGCCGCAAATTGTGAAACGCTTGTTAACCACCATATCAGGGGATTGAGTCAGCCACTTCAAACATACACCTTTTTATGTCTTTACCAGGGTTCGATTTTTCCCAGACACAGATTAGTCCTGGACTAGGTTTGTTTTGTGTCCAGGAAACCAGCACATAAAGGTTTGAAGGTTAGGCGGTTACCCGTCAGCTCAGCACCAGGGTTGAATCAACAGGGAGGGGGTGTGGTATTGATATTCAGTGTTGTTGAATGGGGGCTCTGGGGCTGGTTGGAGGTTGTGGCGGTGACAGGAATCAGATCTATCCAAGGTTATTTCCCCTCCTTAGAGACCTGGAGAGACATCCCTATGGGCCCCAGGAATGTGGCAGCCAAAGGCATGCTGAGCTCTCCAAATCCCAGCTTGCTCGCGAGTGTACGAGCACGCACAAACACACAGACGTGCACATGTATAAACTCGAAGACACATACACACACACAGACACATACATTTTTCGATTCTCATCTCACTCACACATCTCTTTCCTTCGTCTGACAGCTCGGTGGTTAACTTAAGCATGTGGTGGGGTTGTGCTTGAGGCTTGGCACCGCCAGCTCCACGGCCTGGCATGGCCCCTCTCGGGGGGCACAGATTAACGGTCTCACCACGCCGCCTCAGTGCTGAATTACTGCATTAGAGACTACATTTGCCTACTGCCTGCTGTCTTCTCGCTTTCGGTTTGAATATGGCCGCCCAGGGAATAGTCTCAGTGTATGGTGATTATGAGGTGGTTTGATGTGGAGTTCATTTAGCTGCTGACACTGGACCCCAGGTCAGAGGGGATAACTGTAGGAGCGCTGGGAAGGAGGATTTGTATTATAGTGCTGTCGTCGTAACAGTTATTTATGGAGGAGAAGGGTTTAGTTATGGTGGAAGTAAGTAGAATTGTTGGTGGTCGTACATCTAGTCAGGATATAACAGGTTGCATTGATATAGATGAGCCAGTCGGCAGTACACACACACACTCTGTCCGTCTAAATGATGAGTTGAGTTTTGCTAGTTTGTCATACATATTGATAGCCATTCACTAGGTCATAGAGTACAGCCAGCCTTGATACAGGGCAGCTAGTCCTCTAGGACCCGTGACTCAACACCTCTGAGAGTTGTCCTAAAGTTAACCAAGAGCTCTGTTGAATGACTCACTGCTACAGTTGTGGTGAGAAGCTGATTTGCAGTTCAGTGATTTAAATGCTTTGTTCTTTCCCCCTATCCTCCTCATTAAAATACCAGCATATTCCGTTCTCTTTTTTAAAATCCAGCTGATTTAAATTCTCCCTCCAAAAGAGCAGAAAATAGGCACTGGCTCTGTGGGATTCCTGGAAAGTTCATCAGGCAGAATGGAATCTGGGTATTTTGTAATAAACAGTGAGACGATATCACCCTAAAGGGTAAGCAGATCCATCCGCCACTTTCAGAGGAGGAACTGCCAGTGATGATGGTGGGCTGTATCTCACAGAGCAAATGATAGCTCTAACTCCTTTTGACATTCATCTAGTGATAAGTGAATTTGTGATATTACCAGCGGATGAAGGAACTGGTGGCGAGATACACTTGACATTAATTGCCAAGCTAACGGGCGTCCCCACACATTTTTTAATTCTTCACGGGCGGAATACGGAGGAGAATAGTTTCAGGCCTCTAAGAGGGTTTCAGAGACGCTAAAAGATCACATTTCTTCCTCATACTAAACGTCCTTTGTCAAAAGGCTGATTAGGTAATTATGAAGCCCTAAATGTTGTTTAGTTTTTGTTGTGGTGTGGAAGAACAGAGTCTACTTCTTACACTCCAAGGCTTTCTGGGAAACTTTTTTTTACCAAGGCCTGAGACTGTTTCCTCAATTAGTTTCAACCAACAAGTTGAGTAATTTGTTTTTTTCCCCTCAGTCCTCAGTTGCCTTTAGTGTTCGTACTTTAGCCCCATAGCCGGTGGTGAAACTGAGACTCCATTTTGTGTTCTTTCTGGTTTGGCGTTCGTCCTGGCTTAGTGATGGGTCCACTGCAGCGCGAATCCAGGAGAGTAGTGCAGACGTTCCTGCCCCCAGGTGTGGGCCAGGGATGGACAGCCG
The DNA here is from genome assembly GCF_029448725.1 of Salvelinus fontinalis. Classification (NCBI taxonomy): domain Eukaryota; kingdom Metazoa; phylum Chordata; class Actinopteri; order Salmoniformes; family Salmonidae; genus Salvelinus; species Salvelinus fontinalis. The sequence goes on from NC_074696.1 coordinate 18,568,924, forward strand.
CTCCAATGCTCCAGCCGTTCCAGCAACAAGCATGACAGATGGCTTTCAAACAGCTCGCCTCAATAATTCCTCAGGCAGCGCCTCAAAGTCAACTGTTCACACAACAAATCATGACACCTCCACTCAGACGGAGCCCAAAAATAATAGTAGTTTTCTTCAGCAGGGTTGGCCAGCCTGATTCAGCAAGCAGTTCAAAAGAACTCCGCCCAGCACCGAGCCAAGGCCAAGACTCCGGGCCTGTTCTGCAGACCGTCGGTTGAATTGCGGCGGTGTAAATATAGATGATTAAATGATGCCACATGTGCCGTCCCAAGGCCAGTAATCATTGTCAGTGGGTGGGTCTGAGTCAGTGTGTGTTTCCACACGTCGGATTTACAAAACAAAATGGGGGGGAATGTTAGCTTTATACAAGCTACACCACAGGTATGTGTTGTCAGTCTGGGTAGTGCCTATAGCAATACCAACCTAAATGGATTGTCGGAATGAAAGCCAACATAGATAAGCAGTGAACAGACTGTGGAGACCTCCTGGTACTGTAGATCTTGAATGATGTTTGAGACTTGAAATCCAGCAAAGCCCTGCTAGTCCATTTGAAGTGGGCAGTATACTATAGAGAAGGTTCACAGTGGTTCCAAAACTGTGGGCCTCCGCGGTGGTACCCCCCTTCCAAAATAAATATATATACACTACTGGTCAAAAGTAATGATGGACTGTCATTTCTCCTTGCTTATTTGAGCTGTTCTTGCCATAATATGGACTTGGTCTTTTACCAAATAGGCCTATCTTCTGTATACCACCCCTACCTTGTCACAACACAACTAATTAGCTCAAACGCATTAAGAAGGAAAGAAATTCCACAAATTAACTTTTAACAAGGCACACCTGTTAATTGAAATGCATTCCAGGTGACTACCTCATGAAGCTGGTTGAGAGAATGCCAAGAGTGTGCAAAGCTGTCATCAAGGCAAAAGGATGCTATTTGAAGAATCTCAAATATAAAATATATTTTGATTTTTTTAACACTGTTTTTGGTTACTACATGATTGCATAATTTTGAAGTCTTCATTATTATTCAAACAATGTAGAAAATAGGAAGTGTGTGTGTGTGTGTGTGTGTGTGTGTAATTATTATTATAATAATAAATTGAGGAACTCAGTCCGGCTTTTAACTTACTCTTGAACATTGTAGTAGTAGAATGCAGAAGGTGTAATTTTGAAATTCGTAAATTCGTCATCAGTTTCTCTTCGTCGTGTCAGTCATTGCATACCTTAGAACAGGATTTCCCAAACTCTGTCCTGTCCCCATTCTAAGGGTCTGTGTACTATAGAGAAGGACCATTCTAAGGGTCTGTGTACTATAGAGAAGGACCATTCTAAGGGTCTGTGTACTATAGAGAAGGACCATTCTAAGGGTCTGTGTACTATAGAGAAGGATCATTCTCAAGGTCTGTTTACTATAGAGAAGGATCATTCTAAAGGTCTGTGTACTGTAGAGAAGGATCATTCTAAGGGTCTGTGTACTATAGAGAAGGATCATTCTAAAGGTCTGTGTACTATAGAGAAGGATCATTCTAAAGGTCTGTGTACTATAGAGAAGGATCATTCTAAAGGTCTGTGTACTATAGAGAAGGATCATTCTAAGGGTCTGTGTACTATAGAGAAGGATCATTCTAAAGGTCTGTGTACTATAGAGAAGGATCATTCTAAAGGTCTGTGTACTATAGAGAAGGATCATTCTAAAGGTCTGTGTACTATAGAGAAGGATCATTCTAAGGGTCTGTGTACTATAGAGAAGGATCATTCTAAAGGTCTGTGTACTATAGAGAAGGATCATTCTAAAGGTCTGTGTACTATAGAGAAGGATCAAATCAAATCAAATTTTATTTGTCACATACACATGGTTAGCAGATGTTAATGCGAGTGTAGCGAAATGCTTGTGCTTCTAGTTCCGACAATGCAGTAATAACCAACAAGTAATCTAACCTAACAATTCCACAACTACTACCTTATACACACAAGTGTAGAGGGATAAAGAATAAGTACATAAAGATATATGAATGAGTGATGGTACAGACGGCATAGGCAAGATGCAGTAGATGGTATAGTGTACAGTCTATACATATGAGATGAGTAATGTAGGGTATGTAAACATAAAGTGGCATAGTTTAAAGTGGCTAGTGATACATGTATTACATAAAGATGGCAAGATGCAGTGGATGATATACAGTACAGTATATACATATACATATGAGATGAGTAATGTAGGGGATGTAAACATTATATTAAGTGGCATTGTTTAAAGTGGCTAGTGATACATTTTTACATAATTTCCATCAATTCCCATTATTAAAGTGGCTGGAGTTGAGTCAGTATGTTGCCAGCGGCCACTAAATGTTAGTGGTGGCTGTTTAACAGTCTGATGACCTTGAGATAGAAGCTGTTTTTCAGTCTCTTGGTCCCTGCTTTGATGCACCTGTACTGACCTCGCCTTCTGGATGATAGCCGGGTGAACAGGCAGTGGCTCGGGTGGTTGTTGTCCTTGATGATCTTTATGGCCTTCCTGTGACATTGGGTTGTGTAGGTGTCCTGGAGGGCAGGTAGTTTGCTCCAGGTGATGCGTTGTGCAGACCTCACTACCCTCTGGAGAGCCTTACGGTTGTGGGCGGAGCAGTTGCCGTACCAGGCGGTGATACAGCCCGACAGGATGCTCTCGATTGTGCATCTGTAGAAGTTTGTGAGTGCTTTTGGTGACAAGCCGAATTTCTTCAGCCTCCTGAGGTTGAAGAAGCGCTGCTGCGCCTTCTTCACAATGCTGTCTGTGTGGGTGGACCAATTCAGTTTGTCCGTGATGTGTACACCGAGGAACTTAAAACTTTCCACCTTCTCCACTACTGCCCCGTCGATGTGGATAGGGGGGGTGCTCCCTCTGCTGTTTCCTGAAGTCCACAATCATCTCCTTTGTTTTGTTGACGTTGAGTGTGAGGTTATTTTCCTGACACCACACTCCGAGGGCCCTCACCTCCTCCCTGTAGGCCGTCTCGTCATTGTTGGTAATCAAGCCTACCACTGTAGTGTCGTCCGCAAACTTGATGATTGAGTTGGAGGCGTGCATGGCCACGCAGTCGTGGGTGAACAGGGAGTACAGGAGAGGGCTCAGAACGCACCCTTGTGGGGCCCCAGTGTTGAGGATCAGCGAGGTGGAGATGTTGTTACCTACCCTCACCACCTGGGGGCGGCCCGTCAGGAAGTCCAGGACCCAGTTGCACAGGGCGGGGTCGAGACCCAGGGTCTCGAGCTTGATGACGAGTTTGGAGGGTACTACTATGGTGTTAAATGCTGAGCTGTAGTCGATGAACAGCATTCTCACATAGGTATTCCTCTTGTCCAGATGGGTTAGGGCAGTGTGCAGTGTGGTTGCGATTGCGTCGTCTGTGGACCTATTGGGTCGGTAAGCAAATTGGAGTGGGTCTAGGGTGTCAGGTAGGGTGGAGGTGATATGGTCCTTGACTAGTCTCTCAAAGCACTTCATGATGACGGAAGTGAGTGCTAGTGATAGTCATTTAGCTCAGTTACCTTAGCTTTCTTGGGAACAGGAACAATGGTGGCCCTCTTGAAGTATGTGGGAACAGCAGCCTGGGATAAGGATTGATTGAATATGTCCTTAAACACACTAGCCAGCTGGTCTGCGCATGCTCTGAGGACACGGCTGGGAATGCCGTCTGGGCCTGCAGCCTTGCGAGGGTTAACACGTTTAAATGTTTTACTCACCTCGGCTGCAGTGAAGGAGAGCCCGCAGGTTTTGGTAGCGGGCCGTGTCAGTGGCACTGTATTGTCCTCAAAGCGAGCAAAAAAAGTTATTTAGTCTGTCTGGGAGCAAGACATCCTGGTCCGCAACGGGGCTGGTTTTCTTTTTGTAATCCGTGATTGACTGTAGACCCTGCCACATACCTCTTGTCTGAGCTGTTGAATTGCGACTCTACTTTGTCTCTATACTGGGACTTAGCTTGTTTGATTGCCTTGCGGAGGGAATAGCTACACTGTTTGTATTCGGTCATGTTTCCGGTCACCTTGCCCTGGTTAAAAGCAGTGGTTCGCGCTTTCAGTTTCACTCGAATGCTGCCATCAATCCATGGTTTCTGGTTTGGGAATGTTTTAATCGTTGCTGTGGGTACGACATTGTCAATGCACTTTCTAATGAACTCGCTCACCGAATCAGCATATTCGTCAATGTTGTTGTTGGACGCAATGCGGAACATATCCCAATCCACGTGATCGAAGCAGTCTTGAAGCGTGGAACCAGATTGGTCGGACCAGTGTTGAACAGACCTGAGCGCGGGAGCTTGCTGTTTTAGTTTCTGTTTGTAGGCTGGAAGCAACAAAATGGAGTCGTGGTCAGCTTTTCCGAAAGGAGGGTGGGGGAGGGCCTTATATGTGTCGCGGAAGTTAGTATAACAATGATCCAAGGTTTTACCAGCCCTGGTAGCACAATCGATATGCTGATAGAATTTAGGGAGGTTTGTTTTCAGATTAGCTTTGTTAAAATCCCCAGCTACAATGAATGCAGCCTCAGGGTGTGTGGTTTCCAGTTTACAAAGAGTCAGATAAAGTTCGTTCAGGGCCATCGATGTGTCTGCTTGGGGGGGAATATATACGGCTGTGATTATAATCAAAGAGAATTCCCTTGGTAGATAATGCGGTCGACATTTGATTGTGAGGAATTCTAAATCTGGTTAACAGAATGACTTGAGTTCCTGTATGTTGTTATGATCACACCACGTCTCGTTGATCATAAGGCATACACACCCGCCCCTCTTCTTACCAGAAAGATGTTTGTTTATGTCAGCGCGATGCCGTGTGGCTCAGTTGGTAGAGCATGGCGCTTGCAACGCCAGGGTTGTGGGTTCAATTCCCACGGGGGGACCAGGGTTCAATTCCCACGGTGGGACCAGGATGAATATGTATGAACTTTCCAATTTGTAAGTCGCTCTGGATAAGAGCGTCTGCTAAATGACTTAAAAATGTAAAAAAAATAAAAAATAAACCAGCTGGCTGCACCGACTCCGTTAGCGTCTCTCGAGTGAGCCATGTTTCCGTGAAGCAGAGAACGTTACAATCCCTGATGTCTCTCTGGAATGTTGCCCGTGCTCGGATTTCATCAACCTTATTGTCAAGAGACTGGACATTGGCGAGTAGTATGCTAGGGAGTGGAGCGTGATGTGCCCGTTTCCGAAGCCTGACCAGGAGACCGCCTCGTTTGCCCCTTTTTCGGCGTCGTTGTTTAGGGTCACCGGCTGGGATCAGATCCATTGTATTGGGTGGAAGGCAAAACACCAGATCCGCTTCGGGAGAGTCATATTCCTGGTTGTAACGATGGTGAGTTGACGTTACTCTTATATTCAGTAGTTCCTCCCGACTGTATGTAATGAAACCTAAGATTACCTGGGGTACCAATGTAAAGAATAACACATAAAACAACAAAATACTGCATAGTTTCCTAGGAACGCGAAGCGAGGCGGCCATCTCGGTCGGCGCCGGGAGTAGGGGCGGGGTCGAGTAGTAGGGAGTAGGGACGGGATCATTCTAAGGGTCTGTGTACTATAGAGAAGGATCATTCTAAGGGTCTGTGTACTGTAGAGAAGGATAATTCTTAAGGTCTGTGTACTGTAGAGAAGGATCATTCTAAGGGTCTGTGTACTGTAGAGAAGGATCATTCTAAGGGTCTGTGTACTGTAGAGAAGGATCATTCTGAAGGTCTGTGTACTATAGAGAAGGATCATTCTAAGGGTCTGTGTACTGTAGAGAAGGATCATTCTAAGGGTCTGTGTACTGTAGAGAAGGATCATTCTAAGGGTCTGTGTACTGTAGAGAAGGATCATTCTAAGGGTCTGTGTACTGTAGAGAAGGATCATTCTGAAGGTCTGTGTACTATAGAGAAGGATCATTCTAAGGGTCTGTGTACTATAGAGAAGGATCATTCTAAAGGTCTGTGTACTGTAGAGAAGGATCATTCTAAAGGTCTGTGTACTGTAGAGAAGGATCATTCTTAGGGTCTGTGTACTGTAGAGAAGGATCATTCTGAAGGTCTGTGTACTGTAGAGAAGGATCATTCTAAGGGTCTGTGTACTGTAGAGAAGGATCATTCTTAGGGTCTGTGTACTGTAGAGAAGGATCATTCTTAAGGTCTGTGTACTGTAGAGAAGGATCATTCTAAGGGTCTGTGTACTGTAGAGAAGGATCATTCTAAGGGTCTGTGTACTATAGAGAAGGATCATTCTAAGGGTCTGTGTACTGTAGAGAAGGATCATTCTAAGGGTCTGTGTACTGTAGAGAAGGATCATTCTAAGGGTCTGTGTACTGTAGAAGGATCATTCTAAGGGTCTGTGTACTGTAGAGAAGGATCATTCTGAAGGTCTGTGTACTATAGAGAAGGATCATTCTAAGGGTCTGTGTACTATAGAGAAGGATCATTCTAAAGGTCTGTGTACTGTAGAGAAGGATAATTCTTAGGGTTTTTGTAGGATGTATGGAGAGGGACATACAGTAGCATGCTCCATATAATCATGTTTTTATCCTTCAATATAACTCCAATGAAATTGTATTTGTCACTTAATCGTGAAATACTTGCTTACGAGCTCTTCCCCACGATGCAGAGTTAAAAAATTGTCATAAAAATAGAAAAGAAAATGGTAACATGGGGAATAAAATACACAAGAATGGTGCTACACTATATACAGTAGTACCAGTACCAGATCAATGTGCAGAGGTACGAGGTACTTGAGGTAGATATATACATGAAGATATGTACATAGTGTAAAGTAACTAGGCATCAGGATGGAAAATAATAAGGCATTTGATGTAGACATGTCTCTCTCACACTCTCTCTCTGTCTCGCGCTCTCTCTCTCGCGCTCTCTCTCGCTCTCTCTCTCGCTCTCTCTCTCGCTCTCGCTCTCGCTCTCGCTCTCGCTCTCTCTCTCTCACTCTCTCTCTCGCTCTCTCTCTCCTCTCTCTTGCGCTCTCTCTCGCGCTCTCTCTCGCGCTCTCTCTCGCGCTCTCTCTCGCACGCTCTCTCGCGTGCTCTCTTAATCTCTCGCTCACACGCTCTCTCACACGCTCTATCTCTCACACGCTCTATCTCTCACACGCTCTATCTCTCACACGCTCTATCTCTCACACGCTCTATCTCTCACACGCTCTATCTCTCACACGCTCTATCTCTCACACGCTCTATCTCTCACTTGCTCTATCTCTCACGCGCTCTATCTCTCACGCTCTATCTCTCACACGCTCGCTCTCACACGCTCGCTCTCACACGCTCGCTCTCACACGCTCGCTCTCACACGCTCGCTCTCACACGCTCGCTCTCACACGCTCGCTCTCACACGCTCACGCTCGCTCTCGCTCTCTCACGCTCGCTCTCGCTCTCTCACGCTCGCTCTCGCTCTTTCACGCTCGCTCTCGCTCTTTCACGCTCGCTCTCGCTCTCACACGCTCGCTCTCGCTCTCTCACGCTCGCTCTCGCTCTTTCACGCTCGCTCTCGCTCTCGCACGCTCTCTCTCGCACACTCTCTCTCGCACGCTCTCTCTCGCACGCTCTCTCTCGCACGCTCTCTCTCGCACGCTCTCTCTCGCACGCTCTCTCACACGCTCTCTCACACGCTCTCTCACATGCTCTATCTCTCACATGCTCTATCTCTCACATGCTCTATCTCTCACATGCTCTATCTCTCATACGCTCTATCTCTCATACGCTCTATCTCTCACACGCTCGCTCTCACACGCTCGCTCTCACACGCTCGCTCTCACACGCTCGCTCTCACACGCTCGCTCTCACACGCTCGCTCTCGCTCTTTCACGCTCGCTCTCTCTTTCACGCTCGCTCTCGCTCTTTCACGCTCGCTCTCGCTCTTTCACGCTCGCTCTCGCTCTTTCACGCTCGCTCTCGCTCTTTCACGCTCGCTCTCGCTCTTTCACGCTCGCTCTCTCTCTTTCACGCTCGCTCTCTCTCTTTCACGCTCGCTCTCTCTCTTTCACGCTCGCTCTCTCTCTTTCACGCTCGCTCTCTCTCTTTCACGCTCGCTCGCTCTCTTTCACGCTCGCTCGCTCTCTAACACGCACGCTCTCTAACAAGCTCGCTCTCTCACGCGCTCGCTCTCTCACGCGCTCCCTCTCTCACGCGCTCCCTCTCTCACGCGCTCCCTCTCTCACGCGCTCCCTCTCTCACGCGCTCGCTCTCTCACGCGCTCTATCTCACGCGCTCTATCTCACGCGCTCTATCTCACGCGCTCTCTCTCTCGCGCTCTCTCTCGCGCGCTCTCTCTCACGCTCTCTCACACGCTCGCTCTCTCACACGCTCGCTCTCTCTCTCACGCTCGCTCTCTCTCTCACGCTCGCTCTCTCTCTCACGCTCGCTCTCTCTCTCACGCTCGCTCTCTCTCTCACGCTCGCTCTCTCTCTCACGCTCGCTCGCTCTCTCACGCTCGCTCTCTCTCTCACGCTCGCTCTCTCTCTCACGCTCACTCTCTCTCTCACGCTCGCTCTCTCTCTCTCTCTCAAGCTCGCTCTCTCTCTCTCTCACGCTCGCTCTCTCTCTCTCTCAAGCTCGCTCTCTCTCTCTCTCTCAAGCTCGCTCTCTCTCTTTCACGCTCGCTCTCTCTCTTTCACGCTCGCTCTCTCTTTCACGCTCTCTCTCTTTCAGGCTCGCTCTCTCTCTTTCACGCTCGCTCTCTCTCTTTCACGCTCGCTCTCTCTCTTTCACGCTCGCTCTCTCTCTTTCACGCTCGCTCTCTCTCTTTCACGCTCGCTCTCTCTCTTTCACGCTCGCTCTCTCTCTTTCACGCTCGCTCTCTCTCTTTCCGCTCGCTCTCTCTCTTTCACGCACGCGCTCTCTCACTCGCACGCGCTCTCTCACACGCACGCGCTCTCACACGCACGCGCTCTCACACGCACGCGCTCTCACACGCACGCGCTCTCTCACACGCACGCGCTCTCTCACACGCACGCGCTCCCTCACACGCACGCTCTCTCACACGCTCGCTCTCTCACACGCTCGCTCTCTCACACGCTCGCTCTCTCACACGCTCGCTCTCTCACACGCTCCCTCTCTCACACGCTCGCTCTCTCACACGCTCGCTCTCTCACACGCTCGCTCTCTCACACGCTCGCTCTCTCACACGCTCGCTCTCTCACACGCTCGCTCTCTCTCTCCATTAAGGACACTTTTCAGAGAAGCAGATTGAAAACAAGATGTACTGACTGTCAGGCTTTGATCTTACCATCAACAGCTACATTTGTGAGCTCTGCGGATCCAGATACATATATAATCAGACTTGTTTTTTTACCTCCATTTATCTGAACAAGTCAGTGCTAAGGCAGCTAGATGTCTGTTCTGATCCTAACCAGGGGAGTCGGTCGTCTTATTAGTTTTGTTTTCACTGGGAAGTTCATAGCGTCATTTCTAATTATCAAGTGCAGCTAGATAAGCTCCCGGACTTTGATGCTGATGCCTGGATACAGAACAATACCCTGTGTATGTCTCATCCACTTGGGAGAGCAGTTTGTGTCATAAAGCCTTCATGATACTACATCGCTTGTGGTTTAAAAGAAGAAGAAGAATCTGTGGACTCTCGGATTGCAAATGGTGGTTTCTTTTTGTGTTTTCTGTATCCACGTCTGTGGATGGGAGACCATATGACAATCCCTGTTTCACAGTTACATAGACATTTCAGCTTGGCCTTCGATGATTCAAATGGAAACACAACATCAAACTAGCTTGTTCTACAAAGATAATGGCCAGATCCATTGCTATTTTCAGCCTTACTCTGTTAATTGTCTACGATTATGAAGATAAATATTAGGATCGCAGGGTTAAGTACTTGCATCATTTTAAATTATGGTTTGGCCTCGTCTGAAATATGTTGGGATTTACTATGTCAGCCTGACTCACCACAAAGTACTGGAGGCTTAAGTCTTGATTCATTCCACTGTCCTTACTGATATCGGTTTGTGTCAACTCTGATCAGTAAGTTTTCTATGTCAGTGCTGTAGAATACTGTAGGCTCAATAAGGACATGATGAACCCTTTAACCCTCTGTGGCTCCAAATTCATGTTCATAATCCACTCCTACTCACAATGGTCGTGTCTGAAATCTGGCTAGCGTTCTACTTTCTAAAACTGCATACTGTGTACTGCATACTATTTAGAATGTACTGTTTAGTAAAAATGAATGCAGTAGGCAACGAATAACAGCAATACTACTCATTCATACTGAGAAGCTATCATGTAATTGCGATGATTTCCACCATCCATACATTTTGGTACAACGTGTCCCCTCAGCTGATTATCAGCTCTTGTCAGACACACATGGGTCTCGAAATATGATTCTCTACTTCAATAGTGTGCAGCAAATTTTACTAGATGAAAAGCCAAATGAATCCAGGCATTTAAAGCAGATTTAGGTAGGTTACTTTCTAAATGTAATCTGTTACAGTTACTAGTTACCTGTCCAAAATTGTAAACGGTAACGTAACTTTTGGATTACCCAAACTCAGTAACTTAATCTGATTACATTCAGTTACTTTTAGATGACTTTCTCCTTAAGAGACATTAGAAGAAGACAAAAAGGTATGTTACCAACAGAATGACATCTATTGCAGAATAAATCAGTGTTAAAGTTTACATAGCTGGCCTTATATGGATGTTACATTTTACTTTATGGGTTGGTTATGTAGGCATCTTCTAACCCATCACTTTCTGCTACATATAATGATATGATTAAATTATATCTTTACATTAAAAACCGAAGTCTATCAGAATTCCAGTCATTCCAATAAATGTTATACCCCTTGATCTTCAAGAACAGGATTTAGAATTATGGAAGTATAGATTAGCCAAATTATTTTAACTCAGCATGATCCCAAAACTAAGGACTTATTAGCCAGCCTTCCTCTGTTGTTTATGATTTTGTTGCCATGGAGGACTCATTGGGTTCATTGATTCGAGTTGAAAAATTAATTCTGTCTTCATATAATGGCATGCTTTGAGAACTACTGAAAAGTGCTATTTACATGTGAAAAATGAATGCCATATGAATATGAATGCCATATGCTGCATTTGCTAAAGGCCTATTGTTGACCTTTTTGTTGGTGATATCTTCATAATATGCAGCTGTTTAACAATAACAAAATGGTCGCCCCAAAAGCTGAGGGATGGACCTGAGGAATGTAACCATTCTCAGATTAATAGACCGAGCTATGGATGCAAGAATATCAAAATTATTGTTTTAACCATGTTATGAGGATATACAGTGTTTGTTTACACTTACAATGTTTACAAACATTGGGAAAAAACAAGCTCATATTTTGGGTTCTCATGGAGAGTAACAGTTGATTTTTTAATGGAATATCTACATAGGCGTACGGAGGCCCATTATCAGCAACCATCACTCCTGTGTTCCAATGGCACGTTGTGTTAGCTAATCCAAGTTTATAATTTTAAAAGGCAAATTGATCATTAAAAAACCCTTTTGCAATTATGTTAACACAGCTGAAAACTGTTGTTCTGATTAAAGAAGCAATAAAACTATTTCTTTAGACTAGTTGAGTATCTGGAGCATCAGCATTTGTGGGTTCGATTACAGCCTCAAAATGGCCAGAAACAATGACCTTTCTTCTGAAACTCGTCAGTCTATTCTTGTTCTGAGAAATGAAGGCTATTCCATGCGAGAAATTGCCAACAAACTGAAGATCTCGTACAATGCTGTGTACTACTCCCTTCACAGAACAGGTGCATATTGAAGATATTGGAAGAACTGTCCACATTTAGCGTACTTTTTGTCAGCCAACAAGATGAGTAGTCCTAACGACCAGCAAAAGCACTAGCCTATGTCAATCTACTATCCCCCATAGTACAAAAGTTGACCTATTCTATTGGTCAAGCTGGGTGTCATTCACAAGTGAAAATACATCATTCACAAATGAAAATGCGTCCTTCACAAGTGATAGGCTAGTATTGTCACCCATCAGATTCTTCTTAATTTAATGTTGTCTTTATATATATTAAATAATATACGTGTGAAATTAGTTTTGATTTAGAATGGACCATTATCATGCATCTGTCTCAGAACAGGAGCATAGAATAAATACTGGTCACCTATGCATTTAACAAACGAATGGAGGATGCTTTTCCTGTGGTTTATAGTGGTTAGAGCATTGGACTAGTAACCGAAAGGTTGCAAGATCTAATCCCCGAGCTGACAAGGTAAAAATCTGTCGTTCTGCCCCTGAACAAGGTAGTTAACCCACTGTTCCTAGGCAGGCATTGAAAATAAGAATGTGTTCTTAACTGACCTGCCTAGTTAAATAAAGGTAAAAAAAAATAGGGAAAGTTGATAAATATAGTAGATCTAGCCTGTAGAAAGCTGATGGGATCCTCTCTGTTTTCTCACACAATTGCATTAGCCTATAGAAATGTTGCGCATCATGATCTCATGGGCTCTAATGAAGTGTTTGATTAGATTTCTGGAAACATTTGTATTGATGTTAGAGGGATTATAGGGACAATAGAATGCTGGGTACCAAGCATTTAGCAATTTTGGTAGTCTACTAATGAACGTCAGAGCTTGGAGAAGCCTAGTTACCATGACTTAATGGTCATGTGGAATTTGACTGCGGTGTGGTGGTTATACGGTCACCGTAACAACCCTGATCAGAACAGCATTAGTGCTGCTGTGATTCCTCAGTCAAGTGAAATCAGGTTAACCAGTGAATTAGTGTGGAGATGTTGTCAGCATTAGTCATTTATCCATGGATGGTGTGAAAAGCCCCGTCACCACTTCAGTGACTCATTACAATTAAGTTGAATGGGTTTTCATGCAAAAAAAGGCTGTAATAAGGTTGCTCAAAATGTCAGTCAGAAGTGGTTATTTGTCTGGCACTTTGTCAAAAATGTGCTTACCATGAAGACATAGAAACTACTCAGACACTTTTTCAAATGTGGTGTCTTCCTTACTTTGAGTTATTGATGTGGACTTGAATGTTCTGCTACTATGAAATCGGTATAATTCCAAACAGATTCTACCCCTTGAAGTGTATTCTCCCAGTGAAAGACCTATGGGTCTCCTCATGAGAGTCAGTCTTGAAATGAGTCATTACCTCGAGCACCACTTTGATTCCACAACCAACATATAATTAAAGTGTGGTGCGTTCACAATGAAATTCATTATAATTTTTCTCTCTTGCATCCTCCCTTTTGCCCTTTTAATACTTGTGCTCAGATAAAACTGAGCGTTCAATAGACTCCACAGAATATCATTTTTTCCCCCACTGATGTGCATTTATTAATTTTATTTAAATGAAGTGCTCTGGGGAACTTTCAGTTTATTCAGTGACATACATGTGAGTCAGTACATGAGTGTTTCTGTCGTGGAAGTGAAGCAGTATTGGATTAGCTATTGATTTAATTGGTCTGGCCTGAAAAAACAGGAACCCTGAGTGACTCAGTTTGCATTTGAAATAACTTACCCTCATAGCTTTCATTCTTTATTTGGGGATTTTGTTATGGTTGAAAAATGAAGTAAGCTTTATGCAATCTTTTTGAGTGTGTACCCATCGCACCTTTTGTTCACAGGTTTTACGCATCAGCCAAGCTTCTGGGAGAGCGCGATGGTCCCCTTCTAATTTGTTGGTAAAATACAGTCATGTTTGTAAGGTGTATTAAGTGCAATCTCAAAGTTATTTATTTTACACCAATACTTTTATATAATGTATTTGAGCGTTTAACATACAGTAAGCTACTTCGGGGACGGGTAGCCTTCTGAGCCAGGCAATTACCAAACTGTTCCCCAGGCGCCAAAGACATGGATGTCGATTAAGGCAGCCATCCGCACCTCTCTGATTCAGAGGGGTTGGGTTAAATGCAGAAGTCACATTTCAGTTGAATGCATTCAGTTGTACAACTGACTAGGTATCCCCTTTCTTTGTTAATATATACTGTACCTGAACAATGACTAAGGCTCGTATGGTATACATAATAAAACATATTTGATCCATTTAATATAGTAACTGTTCTAGATCTCTTGAAATGTAAGACATGTAAGTGACTGTTCAAAGCTGGTCTCTGAACCCCATTCTGACGGCAGTCTGTGTCAATAACACTCTCCTGTGTACTATTTCGTAGCTACTGTTTAGAAGCAGATTGCTTTTGATGCCACTGTCTGTCTTTAGGCAACCTTGAGTATCACTGTGACATTAAAGTTATCCCTTAGGGTTGTCTGGTTCCTCTCTCCCTAATCCCCTTGGTTTCTATCTGCATAATGTTACAATCTGGCATTCAAGCGAGCATCGTCCACTTTTTTGGAAAACATCCAAGGTATGTGGCTGAAGAAATGACACCACCATTACATTAATCACAAACAATGGAGTAAAACAAGCTTCTATTTTGTGCTTAATGGGGTAAGACTGTTGAACTAATCCCATAAGGCATTTATACGTTTTATATACAGTACCAGTCAAAAGTTTGGACGCACATAATCATTCAAGGGTTTTTATTGAAGAATAATAGTGAAGATATCAAAACTAAGATATAACACATGGAGTCATGTAGTAACCAAAAAAGTGTTAAACAAATCTAAATATATTTGAGATTCTTCAAATAAACACCCTTTGTCTTGATGACCGCTTTGCACGCTCTTGGCATTCTCTCAACCAGCTTAATGAGGTAGTCACCTGGAATGCATTTCAATTAACAGGTGTGCCTTGTCAAAAGTTCATTTGTCGAATTTCTTTCCTTAATGCGTTTGAGCCAATCAGTTGTGTCAAGGTAGGGGTGGTATACAAAAGATAGCCCTATTTGGTAAAAGACCAAGTCCATATTATGGCAAGAACGGTTCAAATAAGCAAAGAGAAACGACTGTCCATCATTACTGTAAGACATGAAGGTCAGTCAATCCAAAAAAAGTGCAGTTGCAAAAACCATCAAGCGCTATGATGAAACTGGCTCTCATGTGGACCGCCACAGGAAAGGAAGAACGAATTACCTCTGTTGCAGAGCTGTGTAAGGGCTATGTGACGCAGGAGAGTGATGGAGTGCTGCATCAGATCACCTAGCCTCCACAATCCCCCGACCTCAACCCAATTGAGATGGTTTGGGATGAGTTGGACCGCAGATTGAAATAAAAGCAGCCAACAAGTGCGCAGCATATGTAGGAACTCCTTCAAGACTGTTGGAAAATAATTCCAGGTGAAGCTGGTTGAGAGAATGCCAAGTGTGTGCAAATACCTGAGTTTTGGCGACTGTACAGCTGACTAGCGCTAGCTAATGCTATGTATTGATATATTATCGGCCAAATAATATTGTGATGTGTAACTATCTATTTTTTGTCCATCACTAATGAGCTGTACTTTTTGTCTCTTTAAGCATCTGTTGAACTTAAGTGTTTCATTCTTCTGAGGATATGCTTTTAGATATTGAATTATTCTTGCTGTGAGAGCCTCTGTTTTTAGCTACCGTTATAGGATTCCGACACCGGGCTCTTCAACTGGGCACTAACACATTGGTTCAGCCTATATATTTATTCAACAATCACCAAACTTATATTCTGTCTTTTCTTCCTCGGCTCAGGTTGTCTTTTGTGGATTCACCCCGACGTTAGAAACATTTCAGATGACCCTTTTTAATCACCCAAACAATATCTCAACCATTGTGCATCTTGCGTAATTGCACAGGCTTATGCAGGTTGAATGAACGCCTTCTGAGGGAACAGCAAGTGGAATTGCAACGCAGTGTTGTGTTAGCGTGTCTGGATAAACAGATTAGCGACTAGAAGTAATATGTAGCAGACTTAGTAACGCTACAGTATAACTGCTCTGGCAAATTATTTTAACATTTAGGCTACTACTGTAGCCTACAGTTATTCCAATCTCCACAAGAGTGCACTCTCATGGACAACGCACATTAAGTTGACTTGGTACCTCAAGCGAAATAAACAGATATATCCATAATAATATGGTCTGTAAACTTCCTTATGGCCAATAACACAGTAGATCATGCCGAGACCAATAGTTGCCAAAAGAGGTAAGGTAATGTACATAAGGCCCTACAGTAGATGTACAGCCTCATCCAGGCAAAATAGCAATTTTTGGATGTCTCTCAAACAGAGTAATTGTGTAGCGGTATTAAGAAAGATTTCTGTTCTGGCACCAAGCAGGTATTAACTCTGCCGAAAGGAAGAGAGTAGGATAGATGGAGTACTGCTACCAGACACACATCAGCAGAGGAGACTGCCTAGAGTTCCTTTGAACACAAACCAGTCTGGCAGGGCAATAATAGTCCAGCAACACAAAACATCAAACGGTGCGCAGTGCAAAAAAGAGAAAGTCTGCTGCAGTGTGTAAAGCAATGGAGAGGGAAATGAGTGAGAGAGAGAGGGGGTCTTAGCTGTTGAATTCAGGCTCGTTCGTCTGTGCAATTCAACTGTCGGTTTGATTGTCAAAGCATTGCAACACTGTTGCTACTAATCCATGCAATCAATGACAGGAGCGGTCCCATTAGATTCCAAACAGGACCTAGAGCGTTAACATCGGCGATCGATTTAAAAACTTTACAAATTAAGCACGCTGAAAATAAACAAGACTTCTGCAAGGAGTAGCACACACTGTCAAAACTGCCGCGCCAACCGAGACCTTTCACAAAGAGCCAGAATGGCCATCATCATTTCCTCCTTCCTGACTGCCGACGTGCTCTTGAAGTGGCTGCGCAGGTGGAGAGTCTGTGTAGGATTTCGCCACAATGAAAACTACTACTCTGGATAAGTATATTTTTTTATTTAACTAGGCAAGTCAGTTAAGAACAAATTCTTATTTACAATGACGGTCTACACCGGCCAAACCCGGACGGCGCTGGGCCAATTGTGCGCTGCCCTATGGGACTCCCAACCACGCCCGGTTGTGATACAGCCTGGATGCGAACCAAGGTGTCTGTAGTGACGCCTCAAGCATTGAGATGCAGTGTCTTAGACTGCTGCGCCACTCGGGAGCCAAAATATCAGAAGCCAGCTCTACGAAAGTCTGTTCCCCCCCTCCAGTTTTCTGATAAGAGAGAGCCTGATACACTAATGGAATAAAACTATGTGGAGAATGTCTCAGGGATGGGGAGAAGTGGAGGATCCCTAAAAACTTAAGGCCATATATTTGTTCTGTGGGACCATGTAGAATCTAGCCATTTAACAGCGTTGGACCAGTAACCAAAGGTCGCTGGTTCAAATCCCTGAGCCGGCAAGGTGGAAAATCTACCGTTCTGCCCTTGAGCAAGGCAGTTAACCTGCTTTGCTGTTGAGTCAAAAAGAGTATGACATTTTTGCCGCCCAGAGCATTGAATTCAATATCAAGGGAAGCTAGCTAGCATTTGGCCTCTTGATCTCAAAATTATGAAAGAATAACCAATCAGCGTTGAGTTAAAATGAGTGAGCTCAACTGTGAATGGTCCTGGCGTGCCAAAGCAAAGTGTCAAGGGAAGCCAGTTAGGATTTGGCTTCACACGAATCACATCAAAAGCAAAACATAATTGACAGAAAAAAACATGAATTGTTGTGTCGTGTTGCAGTAGCTACCTAAAATCTTCCCTTTTATTAGCCATGGAGGAAGATGGGGATTTGGACTTGGTTGTAACGGTGATTCTGAGCCAACCATGAATTCATACATTGTGACCCTGGCCTAAGTTCAAAATCTAGCTAGAAGTAGTAGGCTAACTCGCTAGCTGGCTCATCGTTGCCCATGAAAGTAAGTTAGGCTAGTTAGCAGGCCTTTTACTCAGGTAGCCTAGTCTAGGACAACAAAAAGTAAAACCGTGTAGACTACTGTATGACAGAGTCATAGACCGTTTTGGCAACATGAAAGACAGGAGAGTGGTATTGGCATTCCTCTACAAGAAGGGAAAGGGGAAACCTTGTCAGTTTTACAACTGAATGCATTCAACTGAATCAGAAGGCTGCGGGGGACTGCCTTAATCGAAATCCACGCCATCGGTGCTTGGGGAGCAGTTGTTGTTGGGGGTTAACTGCCTTGCTCAGGGGCAGACTGACAGATTTTTACCTTGTCGGCTCGGGATTCGTTCCTACCCGCCAGGCCACATTTTTTTTATACTTGCCCACACACAGACACACACAGCCAGACAGACGGCAATCAGTACCATGGAAAGCCACATGATATTTGGCTTACGTTGATTAGACTAAATCCTTTTTGGAATTTTGTTGTCACCATTAGTCTATAAAGTTATCACTATTAGTCTCAGCAGAGGTGATTTGATGATGTTGAGATGGTGCTGGAATGACGTTAGTTGTCACTATTAGTCTAAGCAGAGGTGATTTGATGATGTTGAAATGGAGCTGGAATGACGTTAGTTGTCAGTATTAGTCTCAGCAGAGGTGATTTGATGATGTTGAAATGGAGCTGGAATGACGTTAGTTGTCACTATTAGTCTCAGCAGAGGTGATTTGATGATGTTGAAATGGAGCTGGAATGACGTTAGTTGTCACTATTAGTCTCAGCAGAGGTGATTTGATGATGTTGAAATGGAGCTGGAATGACGTTAGTTGTCAATATTAGTCTCAGCAGAGGTGATTTGATGATGTTGAAATGGAGCTGGAATGACGTTAGCGGAGGAATGACGTTAGCGTTAGCTCTGGTTTTCTGCAACTTCTGGTAACTCTGTTGTTCCTAATCAATACCAGACAGATGTTGCTCTCTGGTTTTGTGAGGAAAAAAAAACGTGTTTGTGGTTGAATTTATTCTGCCGCTGTGTTGCTATTGTCTTCCTGTTGTGTTGGCCTTATATATCACAGTGGCGTATTAATTAACGGGTTATGGAGCAGCACACAACGCAATTATCACACACAGGTTGTAAAAATGCTTTTTCCCCCTGGCTTGGCTTCCCCA
Source organism: Salvelinus fontinalis (assembly GCF_029448725.1). NCBI lineage: Eukaryota > Metazoa > Chordata > Actinopteri > Salmoniformes > Salmonidae > Salvelinus > Salvelinus fontinalis. The sequence goes on from NC_074696.1 coordinate 18,587,853, forward strand.
GGGATTTTACCCACTCACCGCTACTGTACAGTATGTGGCCTTTGTCTCCGACTTGGCTGATCAGAACATTGAAAGGCGTTTGTTCTCTTCCATGGGACACCACCATTGTGTGCCTGGGTTTCCCTGATAAAGCTCTGAATTCCAGAAACTGTTTTGTCTACTGAGGGGCCAGGAACCTATGAGGATGTTAATGTGAATCATTACTTACTGCTGTGGCTTTAGGAACAACGCAATCAAGTGGGGAAGTTTAAAATCCTTCGTTTATTAAAACAAATAATTAACATAAAGAAAAAACCTTTTAATCCAGTTATCTTTTGTTTTTGTTGTGGAAATAGAACTAAATAAAATTTCAGTCTGCATATACCTGATTAGTGTGTATCCAGCTGTGAATTCCTTTAATGCAAGTTTTCTCAACAAGTATTTTCTTGATTCTCTAGATTTTTTTCTGGCGTGTTATCCGTGTAGGCCCTACGGTTACTGTAAATATTCAAGATGCCCAAAGGGCACCGGTAGACGATTTATGTTAATATTGTTTCATCTATTCAACAGCTAATGCATGTCTTTTTGAGCATGTAATAGTAATTTATTACTGATACATATTTCATGGATTGACAACTGCATGTATCATACTGTAGCAAAGATTGAGATATTCAAATGAAAAAAATATTAACTTAAGAGTCACTTATTCACCTCAAGTTTTTACCATAGCAGGTCGTTTTTTATTCATGGGCTACAGTGTGAATCCTAAAACTTCCCACCATTAGGAAAAATATTCTGTATCTTTTCCATCGAAAACTGGAATTAAAACAAGGTAAGAGTTACGAACTGTTCTCTATTTTTATGGAGGTCGTCAGGATTTTCGTACCGTGTTAAATCCACAGGAGGAAACCATGTGGAGTTATGAGCAATGTGAAGAGAAACCTATTTTCTTTGTAGTCTTCAGGGGGAACATTTTATTTTCCTCTTTGATTAAAGTGATTATGCCTGTGAAGCATGGTTAATAAAAGGACACAGTGTGCTCTTTTTGTTGATTTCAATAGGAAACCTTGTATATACACCGTAAATACATTTGATCTGGAAGACGCCGTTGTTTTTTAAAGACGCCGCCTTCAGAAAGTATTCAGGCCTCTTGACTTATTCCATATTTTGTTGTCATTTTCTCATTCACCTACACACAATACCCCATAATGACAAAGGGAAAACATGTTTTTATTGCAAATGAAATACAGAAATATCTAATTTACGTAAGTATTCACACCTGAGTCAATACTTTGTAGAAACGCCTTGGGCAGCGATTGCAGCTGTGTGTCTTTCTGGGTAAGTCTCTCAGAAATGTCCACACCTGGATTGTGCAACATTTGCCCATTATTCTTTTCAAAACCATTTTTAGGTCTTGCCATAGATTTTCAAGTATATTTAAGTCAAAACTTTAACTGCAACTCAGGAACATTCACTGTCTTCTTGGTAAGCATCTCCAGTGTAGATTTGGCCTTGTGTTTTAGGTGAATGTCCTGCTAAACTGAATCTCGTAGTGTCAGGTGGAAAGCAGACTGAACCAGGTTTTCCTCTAGGATTTTGCCTTTGCTTAGCTCCATTCCGTTTATTTTTATCCTGAAAAACTCCCCAGTCCTTAACAATTACAAGCATACCCATAACAAGATGCAGCCACCACTATGCTTGAAGATATTGAGAGTGGTACTCCGTGATGTGTTGTATTAGATTTGCTCCAAACATAATACTTTGTATTCAGAACTAAAAGTGAATTGCTTTGACACATTCTTTGCAGTATTACTTCAGTGACTTATTGCAAACAGGATGCATGTTTTGGAATATTTTTTTCTATACAGGCTTCTTTATTTTCAATCTGTCATTCAGGTTAGTATTGTGGAGTAACTACAATGTTGTTGATCCATCCTCAGTTTTCTCCTATCACAGCCTTTAGACTCTGTAACTGTGTTAAAGTCACCATTGGCCTCATGGTGAAATCCCTGAGCGGTTTCCTTCCTCTCTGGAAAATGAGTGAGGAAAGACGCCTGTATCTTTGTAGTGACAGGGTGCATTGATACACCATCCAAAGTGTAATTAATAACTTCACCAGGCTCAAAGGGATATTCAATGTCTGCTTTTTTATTTCTACCAATAGGTGCCCTCCTTTGCAAGGCATTGGAAAACCTCTCCGTTTTGTGATTGAATCTGTGTTTGAAATTCAATGCTTGACTGAGGGACCTTACAGATAGTATATGGGGGTACAATGATGAGGCAGTCATTCAAAAATCATGTTAAACACTATTATTGCACACAGAGTGGGTCCATGCAACTTATTATGTGAGTTGTTAAGCACAGTTTTACTGCTGAACTTATTTATGCTTGTCATAACAGAGGGGTTGAATACTTATTGAGTCACGACATTTCAGCTTTTCATTTTTAATAAAATGTTTCCACTTTGACATCATGGGGTATTGTGTGTCGGCCAGTTACAAAAAAAAGCTTAATTTAATACATTTTAAATTCAGGCTGTAACACAACAAAATGTGGAAAAGTCAAGGGGTGTGAATACTTTCTGAAGGCCCTGTACTGTGACCTAATGGCTTTAATCGGTCTGTTGTGATGGACGGATAGATTACTTTGCTTCCAGGCAAGACAGCTTTGAAAAGCTTGACAAGATTTAAAAAATCAAATGCCGAAAAGTCTCAGTTGAGACCAAATAGATATTTCTTGTTAGTGTTCCGCAAAGAGAGGGTAAACGGTTTGGGCCTAGGTTTGGGGTAGTTGGCAGTTTCTTAATTACTTTTACTTTAGGGCTTATTTCATCATGAGTCATGTTCGGACTCAGAATAGAGTGTGGGGCTAATTGGTTTTCTAGATAAACTCCACCAGTGCAGGACATTAATCATGTTTATGCCGCAGAAAGGAACCATAATGCAGTTTACTGAACATCATTTCGTGGTTTTACTCCTTGAAGGTATTGCTCATCTAATGGTTCCCTAGACAGGAGTAGGTGGGATTTGGAAAGTTAGCATCCTAAGACATCAAACTGGTATTTGACTCACAACCCTGGGAAGATTGCAAGTGACCGAGCATTCTACCATTCTCATTACAAAGCATCAGTTTAATGTTTTTGACATCTTGTTATGTCGAGAGGTGGCTGCCACGAGGAGCAACACGCTGTGGGTACAGATATAAGATCAGATTCCCCTCCCCCAGTTCGACCTTCATTTAGTGGGGAAAATGCAAAACCTAAGATCACCGTCGAGGGGCAACTTCACCGAACCCCGAACTTCATCTGAAAGGTCATATTCCCTCTGCAGTGATATGAACATCCTAGTCTGTTTAATGCTGCATGTTGAATGGCAAAATAATATATATAATATATACAAAATATTATATATATTATGACTCTTTGACATCCTTTAGACCTGCCCCTCTAATCATTGATTAATGGTTTCTAAGGTAACTCACAGAACTCTATATTGGTAATTAATTAGTCTTTAGTAGGCCCCAAATTGGCTATTTCCTACCAATTAGAAGCCCATGCATGATTCATAATTTCTAATTAGCTACTTAACCAATGAATTAAAGGAAATTTTGCCATTTATGAGAAATTCATGTGGTTTAATTTCACATTTTACATAATTCTTGAATGTTTCAATGTTTAGACTGATTCATATAGAGCTTGCCTTGCTACTTGATAGCAGTTTCTCATAATTAGAATTGCAAAATTCCAGTAAATTCCTAGGTTTTCCCGATATCCCGGTCGGAATATTCTCTGAATCAGGAAGGAATAAGCAGAATACTAGGGATCCTGCAGTCAGGATTGCTGGAAAACATGGGACTTTTGGGGAAAGTTACTGGCCTGTTGTTTTTTAGTATTAGGTAACCTGAGATAACAGGGTTGTTCTCCCCAGGAGAGTGAGGTGATTGAGTATGTATGTTAGACAGGTTTAATGGCTTTCCATTTGGTCATTACCTACTACATGTGATTGCTATTGATTTGGCCCTGCTGCTCTGCTTCTGTTTTTGGGATATATATATATATATATATATATACACACACAACTTGACAAGCCGCATGATCCATTCTCAGGCCCAGGTGGACCTTTATGAAAGATATTGTGATTTTTCTGCTTTCTGTAGAGAATTCTAATGACTTCTACTGTTTGGATTATATTGCGTTGTGATTAATGGATGTGGGACTGGCTGAATTTCTTCTGTATTTCACAAATAAAGAAAAGCCAGGTAAGTGTGTGTGAGAGTGAAATGTGCTGGAACATGTCAAACAGTAGCAGAATCAATACAGACTATTCTAGAATACCGCTGAGAGCTTACTTTCTTTCTACTGTTAAAAATAGGCCGAGTGATTTCCATAAAACTACATAATATCACATCAGAGATTGAGTGGGAGCTTCTGTCCCAGTGGAACAAAAGGAGAAAGATGAGATGTTTCTTGACTTCTTGACCTTTATCTGTTTATTAATGCAATATGACCATGAGGTCAGAAAGAACTCTAGTATATAATCACATTTTATTTGTCACATGCGCCGTGAAATGCTTACTTACAAGCCCTTAACCATCAATGCAGTTCAAGAAATGGAATTAAGAAAATATTTACTCAATAAACTAAAGCAAAAAATCTAAGTAACACAATATAATAACAATAACATGCTATATACAGGGGGTACCGGTACCGAGTCAATGTGTAGGGGTACAGGTTAGTCGAGGTCATTTGTACATGTATGTAGGGGTAAAGTGACTATGCATAGATAATAAACAGTGAGTAGCAGAAGTGTGGCAATGAAAATAGTCCGGGTGGCCATTTGATTAATTGTTCAGCAGTTTTATAGCTTGGGGGTAGAAGCTGTTAAGGAGCCTTTTGGACCTAGACTTGGCGCTCTGGTACCACTTGCCATGCGATAGTACAGAGAGCAGTCTATGACTTGGGTGACTGGAGTCTTTGACAATTATTTGGGCCTTCCTCTGATACCGCCTAGTATATAGGTCCTGGATGGCAGGAAGCTTGGCCCCAGTGATGTACTGGGTTGTACTCACTACCCTCTGTAGCGCCTTACGGCCGGATGCCGAGCAGTTGCCATACCAGGCGGTGATGCAACCGGTCAGGATGCTTTCGATGGTGCATCTGTAGAACTTTTTGAGGATCTGGGGACCCATACCAAATCTTTTCAGTCTTCAGAGGAGAAAGGCAATGTTGTGCCCTCCTCACGACTTCCTTTGTGTGTTTGGACCATGACAGTGTGTTGATGTGGACACCAAGGAAATTGAAGTTCTCGACCCGCTCCACTACAGACCCGTCAATGTTAATGGGGGCCAGTTCGGCCCTCCTTTTCCTGTAGTCCACGATCATCTCCTTGTCTTGCTCACGTTGAGGGAGATGTTGTTGTCGTGGCACCAGACTGCCAGGTCTCTGACATCCCTATAGGCCGTCTCATCGTTGTCGGTGATCACGCCTACCACTGTTGTGTCATCAGCAAACTTGGAGTTGGTGTCATGCTTGGCCATGCATTCGTGGATGAACAGGGAGTACAGTCGGAGACCGTGTTGAGGATCAGCATGACGGATGTGTTGTTACCTACTCTTACCACCCTGGGGCTGTAAGGGAAATCTGCCCTATGTTTATACAAGAGACCACAGGAAACTTCTTTGATCAGAGATTAGTTTGTTTAATAAGGATCGCAAGCCGGATTGCAACCCGGAGTATACACTTACAATAAATTGCAAGTAACACAATAAGTAGAAAAGATGGCGTTTTCCCTTTTTATCCCCTACTGAGGATCACCCCGCCCAGGGTGATGTTTCTTAACTTTAATACCATATAAACTCATAATTAATAGTTGCTAATACAAAGATGTCTCTGCTAGGCGGAGTTCAGCTTATTGTTATTTTCAGTTAGTTTCCCAATCCTTCTTCCTCCTATTGCGATCATGTGCTAGCAGAAGTAAGACTGGAACATCGTATCAACAGGAACTGAAAGTATAGTTTCAACACACAGACATCTGACTTTTGTACAGTTGACCTCTTCATGCACTTACAAGTGTCTACCACCGATTCTTAATCTCAAGCTAAAGCATAACATGAATCATTGTACTTTTGTAATTACTGGTAGAATTGCAATGTACAGATATTATAAAATGCCTTTCAGGGCTGCACGTCAGGAATTCCAGGATCCAGTTGCAGAGGGAGGTGTTTAGTCCGAGGGTCCTTAGCTTAGTAATGAGCTTTGTGGGCACTATGGTGTTGAATGCTGAGCTGTAGTCAATGAACAGCATTTTCACATAGGTGTTCCTTTTGTCCAGGTGGGAAAGGGCAGTGTGGAGTGCGATTTGAGATTGCATCATCTGTGGATCTGTTGGGGTGATTTTCGAATTGGAGTGGGTCTAGGGTTTCCGGGATGATGGTGTTGATGTGAGCCATGACCAGCACTTCATGGCTACCAACGTGAGTGTTACGGGGCGGTAGTCATTTAGGCAGGTTACCTTCGCTTTCTTGTGCACAGGGACTATGGTGGTCTGCTTGAAACATGTAGGAATAACAGACTTGATCAGGGAGAAGTTAAAAATGTCATTGAAGAAACAAGCCAGTTGGTCCACGCATGCTCTGAGTACACGTCCTAGTAATCCGTCTAGCCCCGCAGCCTTGTGAATGTTGACCTGTTTAAAGGTCTTCCTCCCATCGACTACGGAGAGCGTGATCACACAGTTGTATAGAACAGCTGGTGCTCTCGTGCATGCCTCAGTGTTGCTTGCCTCGAAGCGAGCATAAACGGCATTTAGCCCATCTGGTAGGCTCACGTCACAGGGCAGCTCGCGGCTGGGTTTCACTTTGTAGTCCGTAATAGTTTGCAAGCCCTGCCACATCCGACGAATGTCAGAGTCGGTGTAATAGGATTACATTTTTGCCCTGTATTGACGCTTTGCCTGTTTTATGGTTCTACTGAAGGGAAAGCTTGATTTCTTATAAGCGTCTGGATTAGTGTCCTGCTCCTTGAAAGTGGCAGCTCTAGCCTTTAGCTTGGGAGGATGGTGCCTGTAATCCATGGTTTCTGGTTGGGATATGTACGTTCGGTCACTTTGGGGACGATGCCGTCGATGCACTTATGTATGAAGCCTGTGACTGAGGTGGTGTACTCCTCAATGCTATTGGATGAATCCCGGAACATATTCTAGTCTGTGCTAACAAAACTGTAGCGTACTTTCCTCGTTACTTCCGTATTGAGCGAGTCACTAGTACTTCCTGCTTTAGTTTTAGCTTGTAAACAGGAATCGGGAGGATAGAGTTATGGTCAGATTTTCCAAATGGAGGGAGAGCTTTGTATCCGTCTCTCTGTGTGGAGTAAAGGTGGTCTAGAGTTTATTTATTTTTCTCTGGTTGCACATGACTTGCTGGTGGTAAAACTGATTTAAGTTTGCCTGCATTAAAGTCCCCGGCCACTAGGAGCACCGCTTCATGATGTGCATTTTCTTGTTTGCTTATGGCCTTACTCAGCTCATTGAGTGCAGTCTTAGTGCCAGCATCGGTTTGTGGTAAATAGACTGCCAAGAAAAATACAGATAAACTCTCTTGGTAGATAGTGTAGTCTACAGCTTATCATGAGGTATCATGAGCAATACCTCGAGACTTCGTTAATATTAGACATTGCGCACAAGCTGTTGTTGACAAATAGACACACACACCACCCCTCGTCTTGCCGGACGTAGCTGTTCTGTCCTGCCGATGCACGGAAAACCCAGCAAACTGTATATTATCCGTGTCGTCGTCTAGCCATGACTCGGTGAAACATAAGATATTGCAGTTTTTAATGTCCCGTTGGTAGGATAGTCTCGAACGGAGCTCATCCATTTTATTCTCCAGTGATTGCACGTTGGCCAATAGAACGGATGGTGGAGGCGGGTTACCCACTCGCCGACGAAGGCACCCGATCTCTGCCCGCTGTACCTTCGTCTTCACGCGAATGACAGAGATTTGGGCCTGGTCTCGGAGAAACAGTATATCCTTGGCGTCGGTCAGAGACTCAGAGCCCTGGGCAAAAGTAGTGCACTAAATAGGGTAATAGGGTGCCATTTGGAATCCAGATATAAATAGTTGTATTTCACTGCTGTAGCTCAGTGTTTGAGCTCTGTGTGGTACAGCCAACTCTCCTACCTGGCTGTTAGAGCCTTCAGTCATAGCTCGCTACTCTAGCTTTAAGTTGGACACTTGGCTAATGTCAGCGGTGTGCTATTAGCATGTAATCCACAGTGTATCTAAATAATTCCTCTCTCTACCCAGGTTTCCATCCAACCTTTTAATGCAAGTACAGTGCATTCAGAAAGTATTCAGACTTTTTCCACATTTTGTTACGTTACAGCCTTATTCTAAAATTGATTACATTTTTTCTTTCCCTCATCAATCAACACACAATACGCCATAATGACAAAGCAAAAACTGTTTTTTTTATGTTTGCTCAGAGGACCTATTCCATATACTGAGCTGTCAGAGGATCTAACCTATATACTAAGCTAAAGAAAAAAAAATGATTTCACATTTACATTAGTATTCAGACCCTTTACTGAAGCCTGCGTTGGCTTGGCTGTGTGCTTAGGGTCGTTGTCCTGTTAGAAGGTAAACCTTCGCCCGAGTCTGAGGTCCTAAGCGTTCTGGAGCAGGTTTTCATCAAGAATCTCTCTGTACTTTGCTCCGTTCATCTTTCTCTTGATCCTGACTAGTCTCCCAGTCCCTGCTGCTGAAAAACATCCCCACAGCATGATGCTGCCTCCACCATGCTTCACTGTAGTGATGGTGCCAGGTTTCCTCCAGACGTGATGCTTGGCATTAATGCCAAAGAGTTAAATATTGGTTTCATCAGTCTAGAGAATCTTGTTTCTCATTGTCTGAGAGTCTTTAGGTGGCTGTCATGTGCCTTTTACTGAGGAGTGGCTTCCGTCTGTACCACAAAGGCCTGATTGGTGAAGTGCTGCAGAGATGGTTGTCTTTCTGGAAGGTTCTCCCATCTCCACAGAGGAACTCTGGAGCTCTGTCAGTGACCATCGGGTTCTTGGTCACCGCCCTTTTCCCCCAATTACTCAGTTTGTTTAGGTGGCCAGTTCTAGGAAGAGTCTCGGTGGTTCCAAACTTCTTCCATTTAAGAATGATGGAGGCCACTGTGTTCTTGGGGACCTTCAATGCTGCAGAAATATTTTGGTACCCTTCCCTAGATCTGTGTCTCGACACAATCCTGTCTCGGAGCTCTACGGACGATTCCATCAACCTCATGGCTTGGTTTTTGCTCTGACGTGCACTGTCAACTGTGGGACCTTATATAGACAGGTGTGTGTGTGCTTTTCCTAATCATGTCCAATCAATTGAATTTACCACAGGTGGACTCCAAGTTGTAGAAACATCTCAAGGATGATCAATGGACACAGGATGCACCTGAGCTCAATTTCAAGTCTCATATGAAAGGGTCTGAATACTTAAAATGTAATTAAGGTATTTCTGTTTATTTTTAATACATTTTAAAAAAATGTTTAAAAACCCTGTTTTCGCTCTGTCATTATGGGGTAGTGTGTGTAGATTGATATTATTTCATCCATTTTAGAATAAGACTGTAATGTAAAAATCGAGGAGTACTTTCTGAATGCAATGTACATACAAAATACGCTAGACTCGGGTAAGCATGCATGTTTATTAGGCTGCAGATGAAGTAAGTTATGATGAACTTCACAGGGAGGTGAAAGTTCAAGGTGATTGATGCTCCTTTCCAGTAACATCGAGGGTCTTATTCTGGTGACATGATGATCGATGTGTGGCTGCTGTTTGACAAATAAAAGGAATTTAGCTCTTTTGTCCATAATACTCTCATAATGTAGGTAGCCTACCCACACTGTATCTGCGAGCGGTTGGCTAGAGCACATATACCAAGACCAGAGTGGGCACATTCTCTATATAACACAAAATTTTTTGTGACAGTAGAGTTGAAAATGCAATGGAAACTCATTTTTATTCGGTACATGGGAATTTAACCGCAAAAGTAATTTTTATGTGCATTATGTCATCACACAGCCTTTTATGTGCATTATGTCATCACACAGCCTTTTATGTGCGACAAGTTTATTTGATGGAAACACATCTCCGGTGGGGAAATGTGCATATGGTTTTTATTCTTATTTTAGAATATTTGCATGAAAATCTTTCTCAAGTTGGATGGGAACCTAGCTACTGTGTCTCCCTGGTCTGTCAGCTAGATCATCTATCCTTCTCTCTATCGCTGTCCTTCCACAGCTAACTGGTCCCTGTCGGTCTGACTCTCTCGCTCTCTCTTTGTCTCTGTCCCCCTGTTATAGGAGTCTCTGGGGGAAGGCAGCTCCAGTGTGCACGGTGGTCCGGGGGAGGACAGGAAGGAGAAGGTGCCCAGCCCCCACCTCAGCCAGCTTGTGGTCCTGACAGCCAGCGAGACCCTCTACGGCCTGGCCCAGAGGGTGGTCGCCACAGAGTCACTGTAAGAAAACCCTCCAGTAACTCATTCATACCTCTCTATGGTCCTTTAGAAGGCCCCTCTTTATACTTGATACCTCTGTGTACCTGTAACGGGTGGCTGACACTGAGTCACTATACTCCTGAGAGTATTCATCATGTCTTGCAACGGAAACCGTTTATCGTGCAAGAACCAAACGGGAGCGAACAGAACGAAACTGAGAGGGACCTCCCTGAATTTATCCAATAGAAATTCCAGTTTTCGTTTCGAAATGTTTTCCTTTTAGAGTAAATGGTTGCTGTTGGGAAACGTTTTGCAACAGAATCGGCATAATGAATACATCCCTGTTTATACCTCTGTATGGTCCTTTAGAAGTCCCTAGATGGTGGTGGCCAGAGATACTTTAGGGTCAGGGTGACCGCTTTGCTCTTTGGAGACACTTTTATTGGATGTGATTACTAATACATTTAAAGTTGGTAACGGTAAACATGTTTGTTAGTTAATTAAAGTACGTGATTCAGTGCAGCTCTGTTGGTGAAACAGTAGGTATTGTGCTGTCTGCCACAGAACTGTGTGTGTCCCTGCCCTCCCTTTGCCTCTCCTTCTCTCTGCAGCCATGAGATCTAAAGACGACTGCTGTGGTAAGACGAGCAGTTTTCCTGATGAGTCAATAGAGGCTGTCTCACGACTGCATCCCCCGAGGGGTATTCATTGAATTAAGTGGTAGGATGCAGGAGTCTCGGGAAGCTCAACGTGTTTCTGGCTGCGTTCCCAATGGCACCCTGTTCCCCAAGGGCTCTGGTCAAAAGTAGTGCACTATATAGTGAATATGGCGCCATTTGGAACGAAACTCTCTTCCTTTTCTCTAATCTTCAGGATGCTGGCGCTGCAGGGAAACGGGCTGTTAGATCACTTTTTATTCCTAAATTGAGTTAGTGGATATTTCTCTCCCCAGTTTCCATTCTGCTGTTGTTTACAGTTCAGTACCAGTCTCCCACTTTGTCTCTCCCTTTTCTCTCGTTATCCTCTCTCTTTCCTGGTGTCTCTTTCCTGGTGTTTGTTTCCTGGTCTCAGTTTTGTTATACTCACAGACAATATTTTGACAGTTTTGGAAACTTTGGAGTGTTTTCTATCCTAATCTGTAAATTATATGCATATTCTACGATCTGGACCTGAGAAATAGTCTGTTTACCTTGGGAACGTTATTTTAAAAAATGTAAAAAATCTGACCCCTAGCGTCAAGAGGTTAACAGTCTAACAATAGCCGATCCCTGACTTGGAGTGGTTTATGTGAAACTGCTTATGAATGCCCATATGCCAGCCAGGGACCCCGATTCCGAGGCACCAGCCACCACACCCGCTGCCAGATGGCCCAAATAGAAAACTAGACTGAAAAAAAAGACGTTTTGAGAAAAAGTTTTGATGAAACATTATCTTTTTAAACCTTTGAGAGCAGTTAACAGAATGGGACACCGCTTAATTAAAGGGCCAATCAACAATTGAAACAATGAAAAAGCATTCTCCCTGCCACTATTTCGGTAGAAAGCTGACGGATGGGACTGGAGAAATTGGATTCAAGGACTGACCATCCATGATATCAAAATTGTAGTTTTTAACATGTTTTGAGGCTTTACATTGTTTTTTTTACGTTTACTTTGTTTACATTGGAGTAAAACAAGCAGATATTTTGGGTTCTGATGGGGAACAACAGCTGAGATCATGAGGCATTTATAAGTTATATTCTTCTAAAAATCAATGGGCACATACCATACATTTTTTTCATTCAAAAATGGATGTAGCATCTGCTGATTGCCGATTTAATGGAAGTAAGAAAGGGTCCTTGGTAAGGGTGTAACGGTTCACCAAACCCACAGCTTGGTGTATTTTGTGGTTTTGGAGTCACGGTTCAGTTCAGCTTCAGTAAAGGGGAAAATGAAATGCCAACAGTTAGCTACTGTAGTAGAAAATACAAAGTGTTGGTATTCCTGATTGTATATACACTGAGTATACAAAGCATTATGAACACCTGCTCTTTCCATGACATAGACTGACCAGGTGAATCCAGGTGAAAGCTATGATCTCTTATTAAAGTCACGGTCACCTGTTAAATCAACTCAAATCAGTGTAGATGAAAGGGAGGAGACAGGTTGAAGAAGGATTTTTAAGCCTTGAGACAATAGAGACTTGGATCGTGTATGTGTGCCGTTCAGAGGATGTATGGTAGTAGGTGCCAGGCATACCGGTTTGTGTCAAGAACTGCAACACTGCTGTTTTTTTCACGCTCAACAGTTTACCGATTGTATCAAGAATGGTCCTCCACCCAAAGGACATCCAGCCAACTTGACACAACTGTGGGAAACATTGGAGTCAACATGGGCCGGCATACCTGTGGAACGCTTTCCACACTTTGTAGAGTCCATGCCCCGACGAATTGAGGCTGTTCTGACGAAAGAGGGATGCTACTCTTTCGACAAATTTGGCTTTAGCTTGCTTATATAGAGGGGTACTACCTGTTTGCTGAAATAGGTGCAAGAGAGCAAAGTTCGTAACGTGCCTCGAGCTCTTTTGCAAGGTGCTAAACCCCCCTATTCTACTCAACTGACAAGAATAGGCGCATATCCGCGGCTATAAATATACCTGTCGCTCTTAAATGCATTCCAGGTGACTACCTCATGAAGCTGGTTGAGAGAATGCCAAGAGTGTGCAAAGCTGTCATCAAGGCAAAGGGTGGCTACTTTGAAGAATCTCAAATACAAAATATATTTTGATTTGTTTAATACTTTTTTGGTTACTACATGATTCCATATGTGTTATTTCATAGTTTTGATGTCTTCACTATTATTCTACAATGTAGAAGATAGTAGAAATAAAGAGAAACCCTTGAATGAGTAGTTGTGTCCAAGATGTTGACTGGTACTGTATATATATTTTATCTATTAATTCGGGTTCACCGTGCGGACAGAACCAACATCCCTGTACCGAACCGTTCAGTACCAATACGTGTACCGCTACACCCGTAGTTCTTAGGGGATAAGATGTACAGCCATCTAGCCCTGTGCATAATTGCACTGAATTTTTGTTCCCCTCAGAGCAGGGTTATTGGAGCAGTGGAAGGGGCTAGGCACCACCTAACCCCTCTGTCGCAGCACCCAGACATGCTCAGCATACAATACACCATTTTTAATATAGCCATTACTGGCTGTTGGAGCCTCTAAAGGGCTTCTCTACCTGTAACACCTCATTTAGCATTTGCTTTAATGGAATAATCAATGAGGGCCGCCCCGGGGCCCTGAGCAAAGATCAAGATTATAGGTGCGAGAGATGAGGACGGGGGAAAATGCCTTTAACCATTGTCTATTTATATAAGCATAACCCAATAAATGGCAGGGCTTCTTTCGTTTGGCCCCGCGGCTTAGCGGCATATCTCTCCCCACGGTAAACAGAAGCTTTGTGTTCACGGTGGCGGCTGGTGCATAATGAAGATTTTCAGAGTCCAGAAAAACAAATGTATTTGCCAAGGCTCGTTTGTGGGGCTGTTGGTGTATTAAACGGTGGCAGGTGCCAGCTGTGTGTGTGTCTTCTGGCGTCTTGGACACTACTTGTGCTTGTTAATGTTGGATGGTTGAGTGTAATGCACTGTCTGTTCTTTGGTGACGTTCTATTTGCTTCCCACTCATCTACTTGACCCAACATTTGCAATTTAAGTTTAAATGTGTTTTTGTTTGTCATTGGTCAGCTAGCTGCTACTGCAACAAGCACTTGTTACTAAAGAATGTGTCCTCACAATGTCTTTATGTAATGCGCATCTTGGAAATGACACATTATGGACATACACGTTTAATATCTTTCTGGTCTCTATCCTCAGTAATGACATTTGAATGGTTTGTGTTGCATCACCAAAAAAAAAAAACGCTTCAAGTGCAAATGCTATTCAATGGCTAAACTATTTATATTGCCATGGCCTTGCTACGTGATCATTCATTAAAAACAAATCTCCTGTTCAGCATTTTCTGTTGCCCTTCATGAATCTGTGGTTATTGTATGACACTCCAGGGTTCTATGCTACTCTAGTTCCCTGACTGACTGACTCACTCACTTACTCACTCACTTACTCACTCACTTACTCACTCACTCACTCACTCACTCACTCACTCACTCACTCACTCACCTGAACTCCAACCAAGTTAGCTGAACTTATTTTATTCAATTGTGTTTATGGAAGCAAAATGTAAACAAACTGAAAATAATGGCATCGATCGCGCTGACACATTTAGAAAAACGTGCCCCGGGTTTTAGACTGGATAAGCTTTTGTTTCTATTGATTCTAGTTTTCCTCCCTCAAACTGTTCTGCTCAATGTTTGCTATTATATAGCAGTGTTGATGAAAACCCAGTGAATGTAAAAACTCCGGAGTTTTAGGCTTGCGGGCCTGATATGGTGTTCATTGCTACCAATAAAGAAGGTGCAGTATGACCTGGCCAAAACTACCTCTCTACATCCCACGCCATTCCACCTCCATCTGAAGTTAGGACTGAAACTACCTCTCTAGCTACGTCCCACGCCATTCCACCTCCATCTGAAGTTAGGACTGAAACGACCTCTCTAGCTACGTCCCACGCCATTCCACCTCCATCTGAAGTTAGGTCTGAATCTACCTCTCTAGCTACGTCCCACGCCATTCCACCTCCATCTGAAGTTAGGACTGAATCTACCTCTCTAGCTACGTCCCACGCCATTCCACCTCCATCTGAAGTTAGGACTGAAACTACCTCTCTAGCTACGTCCCACGCCATTCCACCTCCATCTGAAGTTAGGTCTGAAACTACCTCTCTAGCTACGTCCCACGCCATTCCACCTCCATCTGAAGTTAGGACTGAAACTACCTCTCTAGCTACGTCCCACGCCATTCCACCTCCATCTGAAGTTAGGTCTGAATCTACCTCTCTAGCTACGTCCCACGCCATTCCACCTCCATCTGAAGTTAGGTCTGAAATTACCTCGGTAACAAGCACAGAGGGATCAAGAGAAGTTTCTAAAGCTCAGGGGAGAGAGGTGGATAATGGAAAACTTTCTGTAATATCCCAATACATCCAGCCAAAGCCCCTGCTTCCCTGTCCCCTCCTACCCCTTTCCATACTCCTTTAACCCTGCCTCCATCTCTGATCCACCTACCTAAAAGCCTGTACTGATTTTACTCTGTCTCTCTCCAGGGTGTTTCTGGCCGAGCAGTTTGAGTTCTTGCAGTCTCACCTAGACACCATGATGCCTACAGCCAAGAAGCCGTTCCTCCAGCAGTTCTACTCACAGGTCAGTCAGTCCACAACTCTATGGATGTATCTGAAATGGCATCTTATTCCCTGTAAAGTTCACTGGGCCGTTGCACAGACCGAATAGCATCCACTTGAACTGGTACGAACCCATGAGGGCGTTCGTCTTCCATCTCTGTGAGATGTACCGAGGTGCATTCTATAGGGAATAGGATGCCATTCACACACAGCCTATATGGACTTCTGCCCTTTTCCTTACTATGCGGAGGGCAATCTTTTTCTTTGCCCATTTCTCTCTCTGATCACCCAGGATCATTCTGCAAAATCAGTTGTCTTGTTAGTTTGTGGTCCTGATATCCTCTGGCACACATGGCCTTATCAGTGAGAGTGTAAATGGCTGTTGACCACACATGGCTTTATCAGTGAGAGTGTAAATGGCTGTTGACCACACATGGCCTTATCAGTGAGAGTGTAAATGGCTGTTGACCACACATGGCTTTATCAGTGAGGGTGTAAATGGCTGTTGACCACACATGGCCTTATCAGTGAGGGTGTAAATGGCTGTTGACCACACATGGCCTTATCAGTGAGGGTGTAAATGGCTGTTGACCACACATGGCCTTATCAGTGAGGGTGTAAATGGCTGTTGACCACACATGGCCTTATCAGTGAGGGTGTAAATGGCTGTTGACCACACATGGCCTTATCAGTGAGGGTGTAAATGGCTGTTGACCACACATGGCCTTATCAGTGAGAGTGTAAATGGCTGTTGACCACACATGGCCTTGTCAGTGAGGGTGTAAATGACTGTTGACCACACATGGCCTTATCAGTGAGAGTGTAAATGGCTGTTGACCACACATGGCCTTATCAGTGAGGGTGTAAATGGCTGTTGACCACACATGGCCTTATCAGTGAGGGTGTAAATGGCTGTTGACCACACATGTCCTTATCAGTGAGGGTGTAAATGGCTGTTGACCACACATGGCCTTGTCAGTGAGGGTGTAAATGGCTGTTGACCACACATGGCCTTATCAGTGAGGGTGTAAATGGCTGTTGACCACACATGGCCTTATCAGTGAGGGTGTAAATGGCTGTTGACCACACATGGCCTTATCAGTGAGGGTGTAAATGGCTGTTGACCACACATGGCCTTATCAGTGAGGGTGTAAATGGCTGTTGACCACACATGGCCTTATCAGTGAGGGTGTAAATGGCTGTTGACCACAAACCCTTCGGCGTCAGCTTGTTTTTTCAATGTGTGTACCATTACAAAGTCGTGAAGGTTTCACATTTTCTAAAGAACCTCAAAATGAATATCTGTCTTAGTTTATTCCATTGTCCTTGTCATTCTCTTATAGACTGTCTCCACGGCCAGTGAGCTACGTAAACCCATATACTGGGTGGTGGCGGCCAAGGCTTTAGACTACGAACAGATGCTGCTGCTGATGGCTGGAGTTAAGTGGGACATTAGGGAGATAATGTCACAGCACAACGTGTACGTGGACGTCCTGTTGAAGGTAATGTGGCATGTGTGACTTCTGACTGTGTTTTGAATATGTGTGGGTGTAATGAATGAAATGGTCAAGGACATTGTTAGCCTGCAGGTAAGTAGGTATGTGTGTGGGAGGGTCTGTGTATTCCTGGAATTGATTATTTTGTAAGGTTATGTCCGTTAATCATGTCATTGCTGTAATAGTATAGTGATGGATCATGGTTCATGGCTGATTTTTCTCTGTATATACACTGCTCAAAAAAATAAAGGGAACACTTAAACAACACAATGTAACTCCAAGTCAATCACACTTCTGTGAAATCAAACTGTCCACTTAGGAAGCAACACTGATTGACAATAAATTGCACATGCTGTTGTGCAAATGGAATAGACAAAGGGTGGAAATTATAGGCAATTAGCAAGACACCCTCAATAAAGGAGTGATTCTGCAGGTGGTGACCTCAGACCACTTCTCAGTTCTATGCTTCCTGGCTGATGTTTTGGTCACTTTTGAATGCTGGCGGTGCTCTCACTCTAGTGGTAGCATGAGACGGAGTCTACAACCTACACAAGTGGCTCAGGTAGTGCAGCTCATCCAGGATGGCACATCAATGCGAGCTGTGGCAAGAAGGTTTGCTGTGTCTGTCAGCGTAGTGTCCAGAGCATGGAGGCGCTACCAGGAGACAGGCCAGTACATCAGGAGACGTGGAGGAGGCCGTAGGAGGGCAACAACCCAGCAGCAGGACCGCTACCTCCGCCTTTGTGCAAAGAGTAGCACTGCCAGAGCCCTGCAAAATGACCTCCAGCAGGCCACAAATGTGCATGTGTCTGCTCAAACGGTCAGAAACAGACTCCATGAGGGTGGTATGAGGGCCCGACGTCCACAGGTGGGGGTTGTGCTTACAGCCCAACACCGTGCAGGAAGTTTGGCATTTGCCAGGGAGGTCATACAGGCACGTGGAGGCCACACACGCTACTGAGCCTCATTTTGACTTGTTTTAAGGACATTACATCAAAGTTGGATCAGCCTGTAGTGTGGTTTTCCACTTTTAATTTTGAGTGTGACTCCAAACCCAGACCTCCATGAGTTGATAAATTTGATTTCCATTGATAATTTTTGTGTGATTTTGTTGTCAGCACATTCAACTATGTAAAGAAAAAAGTATTTAATAGGAATATTTCATTCACATCTAGGATGTGTTATTTTAGTGTTCCCTTTATTTTTTTGAGCAGTGTATATTATTTCATAGTTTTGATGTCTTCACTATTATTCTACAATGTAGAAAATAGTAAAATTGAAGAAAACCCTTGAATGAGTAGGTGTGTTCAAACTTACTGTATATATATCAGGTAGTGCAGGTCATCCAGGATGGCACATCAATGCGAGCTGTGGCAAGAAGGTTTGCTGTGTCTGTCAGCGTAGTGTCCAGAGCATGGAGGCGCTACCAGGAGACAGGCCAGTACATCAGGAGACGTGGAGGAGGCCGTAGGAGGGCAACAACCCAGCAGCAGGACCGCTACCTCCGCCTTTGTGCAAGGAGGAGCACTGCCAGAGCCCTGCAAAATGACCTCCAGCAGGCCACAAATGTGCATGAAAAATGACTTGTGTCAAGCACAAAGTAGATATCCTAACCGACTTGCCAAAACTATAGTTTGTTAACAAGAAATGTGCTGAGTGGTTGAAAAACAAGTTTTAATGACTCCAACCTAAGTGTATGTAAACTTCTGGCTTCAACTGTTGCAAGCAGTATACGGGCAGGTTGCCCAGTTGGACAGCTGTATATCTGTACCAGAGTATTTCATATTTAGGGATGTTCTCCTGGGTCCCACAGTAGAGTACACATATTGTACCTCATGGGAAATCAGCTTGTCACTAAACGACCCACACAGCTCTCTCTCTCCTTCTCCCTGTGAACATTTTAAATACACTGCAGGAAGAAAAATACCTATAATACTTTAGGAGTGTGTTTGATTAATCACTAACCTTTGATGATCTTCATCAGATGACACTCATAGGACTTCATGTTACACAATACATGTATGTTTTGTTCGAGAAAGTTCATATTTATATCCAAAAATCTCAGTTTGTATTGGCGTGTTATGCTCAGTAATGTTTTGCCTCCAAAACATCCGGTGATTTTGCAGAGAGCCACATCAATTTACAGAAATACTCATAATAAACATTGATAAAAGTATTATACATGGAACTTCAGAAAAACCTCTCCATAATGCAACCACTGTGTCAGATTTCAAAAAAACTTTATGGAAAAAGCACACCATGCTATAATCTGAGTACAGCGCTCAGAGCCCAAACAAGCTATAAAGATACCCGCCATGTTGTGGAGTCAACAGATGTCAGAACAGCATTATAAATATTCACTTACCTTTGATGATCTTCATCAGAATGCACTCCCAGGAATCCCAGTTCCACAATAAATGTTTGATTTGTTCCATAAAGTCCATCCTTTATGTCCAAATACCTCCTTTTTGTTTGCGCGTTCAGTACACAATCCATACTCACTACGCGCGGGCAAGTCCATGCAAAAGTTCAGACGAAAAGTAATATTACAGTTCGTAGAAACATGTCAAACGAAATATAGAATCAATCTTTAGGATGTTTTTAACATAAATCTTCAATAATGTTCCAACCGGAGAATTCCTTTGTCTGTAGAAATGCGATGGAACGCAGGTCTAACTCTCACGTGAATGCGCGTGGTCAGCTCATGGCACTCTGCCAGACCCCTGACTCAGAGCCCTCATTCCCCCCTCCTTCACAGTAGAAGCATCAAACAAGGTTCTAAAGACTATTGACATCTAGTGGAAGCCTTAGGAAGTGCAATATGACCAATATCCCACTGTATATTCGATAGGCGATGAGTTGAAAAACTACAAACCTCAGATTTCCCACTTCCTGGTTGGATTTTGTCTCAGGTTTTTGCCTGCCATATGAGTTCTGTTATACTCGCAGACATCATTCGAACAGTTTTAGAAACTTCAGAGTGTTTTCTATCCAAATCTACTAATAATATGCATATATTAGCAACTGGGCCTGAGTAGCAGGCAGTTTACTCTGGGCACCTTATTCATCCAAGCTACTCAATACTGCCCCCAGCCATAAGAAGTTAAGGAAAGGTGAGCCTCTTCATCCCTTACTGTATCTATCTTCAGGCTTAAAGGTTTCTCTCAAATGAGTATTCATGCATTACGCTTATCCCATCATGCAATTTGCATGGGGACGCGTGCCATTGCGTGGCGTGATTAGCATGGAGCCGGAGCATACGGAGAGAAAGGGATCTAGTGTTGAGGAACAGATGGGTGTTTTACAGTTTTTATATTTGCGAGCCGGAAGCCAAGAAAATCCCTCAAATATGCATGAGCATGTCTGCCTGAGCAGCCATAGCTTTAAATCCTGAACCGTTCCGAGCAAACCACCTCACCGCCTCCAATTCTTGGGAGTTTTCACTCGGGCTCGCCTTTCTGGATCCGTGGGTCGGCTGGCTGGAAGACGGCTCTATGGAAGCATTATTAAGCCGCTCTAAGCCAATCTCATTTTGTATAAGCCAAATAGTGTGCCGAAAAGTGTCTGCTTCACTGGCTTGATTTAAATGTGTTCGCCATATCAAGGATCGCAGTAGACCTGAGAGTAAAAAAAAAGGTGTGTGTGACATATATTTCAACAAGATATTAGGTAGGAAAGCGCTACTATTTTTATTTCAAGAGAATAAGTGTCAGGTTCAAACGTCTGCTGGTCATCCAATCTATTTCTGAGATAGACGTCGTTCAGTATGGGTTGTTATTGATACAGGGTTGTATTGTATAGGAGATGATGTTGTATCGTTTAAAATGTTGTGTTCATGAGTTTCTGTTGAATATTAGCGTCCAAAATTAGCTTATATTTGCATTCGATTGGCAATTGTTGCACAGGCACTGACATTGTCTCGTTTACTAACCAGGTTATTCAAATGTGATGGCACAACATTTTTGTTTGAGAAGACATTCATTCATTACTTTCAAGCAGTCAACATAATGAGGGAGAAAACATATTTTTAGGTTTATGACATGTCATTTTATTTATTCTTGGGAATTATGCCACTCAGATGCAATACCTTAGTGTGCACAACCTCTCTCCTGTGCTCTGCATTTTGCTGTGTTTGGTTTAGGTTCACAGCGAATCAGTCACCCAAATTGAGAAGGCATCTGGCACGGTGAAGTGAATGAGGAAAATGTTTTGAAAGATGGCTGGCCTTTTTCTGACTTCCTGGTCTGTACGTTTGACTCGACAACAAACAAGGTGTAAGAACACAGTGATGTATGTAGGTTTTGGCGTGTGGAGAACATCAGAGCGATCCATCTTTGTCTAAAAAACATCTAGTCTCTTTTTGGGGTGAAATGAAAGAAAAGAGGAAAGGGCCTGACCAGCTGAATCAACAAGTCCTGAATGTCTCCGCTGCTCATGTTGGAATGGAGCGTGGCCGACAGCCATCTTGTATGGCAAGAGTTGCTGGGACATCTGTGGGGCAGGGGGAGAATGTGAGGGCTGAAAGGTTACATGGATGTCTGCTCTGCTGTGTTAATGTCGACCAACGTTATTCACCAGCTCTGCAGTAGAATCTGTTGAGCTGGTCCTTAGCTCATCCACACACAAAAGACATTTCAGCCACACCCATTGCTGACAGGTGTGTAAAATCGAGCACACAGCCATGCAATCTCCATAGACAAACATTGGCAGTAGAATGGCCTTACTGAAGAGCTCAGTGACTTTCAGCATGGCACCGTCATAGGATGCCACCTTTCCAACAAGTCAGTTCAAATTTTTGCCTTCTAGAGCTGCCCTGGTCAAGTTCTGTTATTGTGAAGTGGAAACATCTAGGAGCAACAACAAAGCTGTGAAGTGGTAGGCCACACAAGCTCACAGAACGAGAGTGCTGAAGTGCGTAGTGCGTAAGAATCGTCTGTCCTCGGTTGCAACACTCACTTCCGAGATTCCAAAACTGCCTCTGGAAAAACAACGTCAGCACAAGAACTGTTCGTTGGGAGCTTCATGAAATGGGTTTCCATGGCCGAGCAGCCACACATAAGCCTAAGTTCACCAGGCGCAATGCCAAGCGTCGGCTGGAGTGATGTAAAGCTCGCCGGCATTGGACTCTGGAGCAGTGGAAACGTGTTCTCTGGAGTGATGAATCACGCTTCAACATCTGACAGTCGGACGGATGATTCTGGGTTTGGTGGATGACAGGAGGATGCTACCTGCCTGAAAGCATAGTGCCAACTGTAAAGTTTGGTGGAGGAGGAATAATGGTCTGAGGCTTTTTTTCATGGTTTGGGCTTGGCCCCTTAGTTCCAGTGAAGCGAAATCTTATCACTACAGCATAGTGATAAGCATTCTAGACGATTCTGTGCTTCCAACTTTGTGAACAGTTTGGGGAAGGCCCTTTCTTGTTTCAGCATGACAATGCCCCCGTGCACAAAGTGAGGTCCATACAGAAATTGCTTGTTGAGACCGGTGTGGAAGAACTTGATTGGCCTGCAGAGTCCTGACCTCAACCCCATCGATCACCTTTGGGATGAATTAGAACGCTGACTGCGAGCCAGGCCTAATCGCACAACATCAGTGCCCACCCTCACTAATGCTTTTGTGGCTGAATGGAAGCAAGTCCCAGCAGCAATGTTCCAACATCTAGTGGAAAGCCTTCTCAGAAGAGTGGAGGCTGTTATAGCACCAAAGGGGAGACCAACTCAATATTAATTCTCAGGATTTTGGAATGAGATGTCGTGTACCTCTGCTAAAACAATTTTTATAGCTAACGTGACCCTTTGGGGATTTTGAGAAGTCTTGAAACCTCCAATAATTTCTTTGTAAAATATGTATCACTGGACTAAAAACATGACTAAAAAAACTAACCAATGTTATGTTTTTTTGTTCCTCAGGAGTTTGAAGAGTTTAACAAGAGGCTGGGTGATGTGTCCAGACACGTCCGGGTCCCTCTGCCTGTGTCTAATGTCCTGTGGGAACACTGCATCCGTCTGGCCAACAGGACTCTGGTGGAAGGGTAAATTGTTTACTTGCATGTGCAAAATACTTCGACGGATTTTGTAGTTAAAAATATGAATGTTTCTGCAGATATCATTGGAGAGGTAAGTAGGCTTCAGAAGATAGAGAAACAACTCCTACCTGCTTACTTTGAATTACAAAATACTTTTATTGGTTTCTATACGTTTTTCAGCAGATATATTGCAGCATTCATTGAGGGGCTGAGTGGTGCCTTATCGTTCATTGAGAGGCTGAGTGGTGCCTTATCGTTCATTGAGAGGCTGAGTGGTGCCTTATCGTTCATTGATAGGCTGAGTGGTGCCTTATCGTTCATTGATAGGCTGAGTGGTGCCTTATCGTTCATTGATAGGCTGAGTGGTGCCTTATCGTTCATTGATAGGCTGAGTGGTGCCTTATCGTTCATTGAGGGGCTGAGTGGTGCCTTATTGTTCATTGAGGGGCTGAGTGGTGCCTTATTGTTCATTGAGGGGCTGAGTGGTGCCTTGTCGTTCATTGAGGGGCTGAGTGGTGCCTTATTGTTCATTGAGGGGCTGAGTGGTGCCTTATTGTTCATTGAGGGGCTGAGTGGTGCCTTATCGTTCATTGAGGGGCTGAGTGGTGCCTTATCGTTCATTGAGAGGCTGAGTGGTGCCTTATCGTTCATTGAGGGGCTGAGTGGTGCCTTATCGTTCATTGAGAGGCTGAGTGGTGCCTTATCGTTCGTTGAGGGGCTTAGTGGTGCCTTATCGTTCATTGAGGGGCTGAGTGGTGCCTTATCGTTCATTGAGGGGCTGAGTGGTGCCTTATCGTTCATTGAGGGGCTGAGTGGTGCCTTTTCGTTCATTGAGAGGCTGAGTGGTGCCTTTTCGTTCATTGAGAGGCTGAGTGGTGCCTTTTCGTTCATTGAGGGGCTGAGTGGTGCCTTATCGTTCAGTGAGGGGCTGAGTGGTGCCTTGTCGTTCATTGAGAGGCTGAGTGGTGCCTTATCGTTCATTGAGGGGCTGAGTGGTGCCTTATCGTTCATTGAGGGGCTGAGTGGTGCCTTATCGTTCATTGAGGGGCTGAGTGGTGCCTTATCGTTCATTGAGGGGCTGAGTGGTGCCTTTTCGTTCATTGAGGGGCTTAGTGGTGCCTTATCGTTCATTGAGAGGCTGAGTGGTGCCTTTTCGTTCATTGAGGGGCTGAGTGGTGCCTTTTCGTTCATTGAGGGGCTGAGTGGTGCCTTTTCGTTCATTGAGGGGCTGAGTGGTGCCTTATCGTTCATTGAGGGGCTGAGTGGTGCCTTATCGTTCATTGAGGGGCTGAGTGGTGCCTTATCGTTCATTGAGGGGCTGAGTGGTGCCTTTTCGTTCATTGAGGGGCTGAGTGGTGCCTTATCGTTCATTGAGAGGCTTAGTGGTGCCTTATTGTTCATTGAGGGGCTGAGTGGTGCCTTGTCGTTCATTGAGGGGCTGAGTGGTGCCTTGTCGTTCATTGAGGGGCTGAGTGGTGCCTTGTCGTTCATTGAGGGGCTGAGTGGTGCCTTGTCGTTCATTGAGGGGCTGAGTGGGTGCCTTGTCGTTCATTGAGGGGTTGAGTGGTGCCTTGTCGTTCATTGAGGGGCTGAATGGGTGCCTTATCGTTCATTGAGGGGCTGAGTGGTGCCTTATCGTTCATTGAGGGGCTGAGTGGTGCCTTGTCGTTCATTGAGGGGCTGAGTGGTGCCTTGTCGTTCATTGAGGGGCTGAGTGGTGCCTTGTCGTTCATTGAGGGGCTGAATGGGTGCCTTATCGTTCATTGAGGGGCTGAGTGGTGCCTTATCGTTCATTGAGGGGCTGAATGGGTGCCTTGTCGTTCATTGAGGGGCTGAGTGGTGCCTTTTCGTTCATTGAGGGGCTGAGTGGTGCCTTTTCGTTCATTGAGGGGCTGAGTGGTGCCTTATCGTTCATTGAGGGGCTGAGTGGTGCCTTATCGTTCATTGAGGGGCTGAGTGGTGCCTTATCGTTCATTGAGGGGCTGAGTGGTGCCTTATCGTTCATTGAGGGGCTGAGTGGTGCCTTATCGTTCATTGAGGGGCTGAGTGGTGCCTTTTCGTTCATTGAGGGGCTGAGTGGTGCCTTATCGTTCATTGAGAGGCTTAGTGGTGCCTTATTGTTCATTGAGGGGCTGAGTGGTGCCTTGTCGTTCATTGAGGGGCTGAGTGGTGCCTTGTCGTTCATTGAGGGGCTGAGTGGTGCCTTGTCGTTCATTGAGGGGCTGAGTGGTGCCTTGTCGTTCATTGAGGGGCTGAGTGGGTGCCTTGTCGTTCATTGAGGGGTTGAGTGGTGCCTTGTCGTTCATTGAGGGGCTGAATGGGTGCCTTATCGTTCATTGAGGGGCTGAGTGGTGCCTTATCGTTCATTGAGGGGCTGAGTGGTGCCTTATCGTTCATTGAGGGGCTGAGTGGTGCCTTGTCGTTCATTGAGGGGCTGAGTGGTGCCTTGTCGTTCATTGAGGGGCTGAGTGGTGCCTTATCGTTCATTGAGGGGCTGAGTGGTGCCCTGTCGTTCATTGAGGGTCTGAGTGGTGCCTTATCGTTCATATTATTCCAGTAAAATTGTCAGTATGGCCCTCTGTATCCATATATAGTTTATGTGATAGTGTATTTTAAAAGTAAGAATTTTATTATACTTTTTTCTTTTATTGTAATGTTTTTATGAGCAGCAAAAAGCTGCTGACTAGTTGTAATGCCAGCAAATATCTTATGATAAGCACGGCAGGAAAAAGAAAATGTGTGAACACAAACCTATTGCTCATTCAATGATGGTTTATAGTGATAGTTCATCACTCAGGGATATGCTAAATGCACCTGTGGATTTACTGCCGGTGGATTGGAGAGGTGTGGAAATTTTAGCTGCCTCGTTCATCTCTTATTTTGACGTCTTTTGCCTTTTTGTTTGATGGTCCTGTTCTCTCCTCTTGGGGTATACTCGTAAATATGAGCCCTGTTCGCGTGTCATATGCCAAATACCTCAGGTGAGTTATTAAATATGGCCGGCTTGGAGCCCCTGTCCTCTCCCGCAGTAAGGCACAACCACGAGCTGCTTCAAGCCTGACCTCTTTTCTTTACTTCCCCTCCTCTTTTTCTTCTCTGTCTTTGAACATCCTCTTGTTGGAACATCTGCTTGTCATAAATAAACACATATCTAAATGTTAGAGTGCCGCAAAGAAACACGCAGATTGCCCACTAGATAAGCTAGGAACGCTGAAGTCTCCAGTGCTTTTCTCCAGCTTTCTCTCATTCTCCTGAGACAACTCTTCTTCAGTCCTGTCATCCCTTCCATATGGTAGCAACTAGCTAACTCTTTGTGCCTCCTTCTCCCCAACACTCCTTCCCAGGACTGTTATATGTTCTGTTATAGAGACCCCACAGGGAACGTGTCTGACACAAGGCTGGCCTGAGTCCCCTCTAAACACTTGACACATTCTAAATGGCTCCCATAACAACTATCTCTCTTGCTAGTCAGTCAAAGGTTTGGGGCCTGAAAGGGACTGATGCATTTTTCCTCAAATTAGCACTTGTACCCTCTTTCTCTGTCCAATGCATTATTTATGGTGTGTGTGCGTGACCATGCGTGTGTGCAAGCATGTGTGAAGTAGGAGTACTGGTAGGCAGGGTTTTATACGGCCAGGTGAGACATCGTCTTTAGGCCAGAGAGACATGGCATTAATGCGGGCGATGTGGGGAAATAAAAAGCTTTCATATAACGCCTCTGATCATCTTGTGATGAAGTGGGAAAAAGACGAGGGACAAGCACAACATCTCTGAGAGTGTTACATAGTGGGGGGCTAGTAGGGAACTGGGTAGTGTGTTTTTGCATCCAGGTTGATTGTGCTGAGCTGGACTGTAAGGCCAATTCTGATCTTTTTGACAGTAACTAAAGACCAATTAGTGGGGAAAAGATTAGAATTGGGCTGCATGTGTAAACACAGCCTACGTTTGGAAGTTTAGAGTTGAGAAGGCCAGGGTTAGGGTTAGTTAAGGTTTGATGTTCTAAATCCAGGGTTAGGGTTAGTTAGGGTTTGATGTTCTAAATCCAGGGTTAGGGTTAGTTAAGGTTTGATGTTCTAAATCCAGGGTTAGGGTTTGTTAGGGTTTGATGTTCTAAATCCAGGGTTAGGGTTTGTTAGGGTTTGATGTTCTAAATCCAGGGTTAGGGTTAGTTAGGGTTTGATGTTCTAAATCCAGGGTTAGGGTTAGTTAGGGTTTGATGTTCTAAATCCAGGGTTAGGGTTAGTTAGGGTTTGATGTTCTAAATCCAGGGTTAGGGTTAATTAGGGTTTGATGTTCTAAATCCAGGGTTAGGGTTAGTTAGGGTTTGATGTTCTAAATCCAGGGGTAGGGTTAGTTAAGGTTTGATGTTCTAAATCCAGGGTTAGGGTTAGTTAGGGTTTGATGTTCTAAATCCAGGGTTAGGGTTAGTTAGGGTTTGATGTTCTAAATCCAGGGTTAGGGTTAGTTAGGGTTTGATGTTCTAAATCCAGGGTTAGGGTTAGTTAAGGTTTGATGTTCTAAATCCAGGGTTAGGGTTAGTTAGGGTTTGATGTTCTAAATCCAGGGTTAGGGTTTGTTAGGGTTTGATGTTCTAAATCCAGGGTTAGGGTTAGTTAGGGTTTGATGTTCTAAATCCAGGGTTAGGGTTTGTTAGGGTTTGATGTTCTAAATCCAGGGTTAGGGTTAGTTAGGGTTTGATGTTCTAAATCCAGGGTTAGGGTTAGTTAGGGTTTGATGTTCTAAATCCA
Organism: Salvelinus fontinalis; assembly: GCF_029448725.1. Lineage (NCBI taxonomy): Eukaryota > Metazoa > Chordata > Actinopteri > Salmoniformes > Salmonidae > Salvelinus > Salvelinus fontinalis. Next base: position 18,615,872 of record NC_074696.1, read on the forward strand.
GGGTTAGGGTTAGTTAGGGTTTGATGTTCTAAATCCAGGGTTAGGGTTTGTTAGGGTTTGATGTTCTAAATCCAGGGTTAGGGTTTGTTAGGGTTTGATGTTCTAAATCCAGGGTTAGGGTTAGTTAGGGTTTGATGTTCTAAATCCAGGGTTAGGGTTAGTTAGGGTTTGATGTTCTAAATCCAGGGTTAGGGTTAGTTAGAGTTTGATGTTCTAAATCCAGGGTTAGGGTTTTGAAAAGGAATCACAGTACAGGAAAGCCAGGGTTATGGTTTTGGGAAAAGATGTCCAATGGTGTACTAACATGTAATGAACTGTGCAGGGTCCTCTTCATTCTCTGCTTGACACATCATCATAGACATGGCCTGTGTATCAGTATTTGACCTGTGGAGCTCCTTCACACTTCATCATAGACATGGCCTGTGTATCAGTATTTGACCTGTGGAGCTCCTTCACACTTCATCATAGACATGGCCTGTGTATCAGTATTTGACCTGTGGAGCTCCTTCACACTTCATCATAGACATGGCCTGTGTATCAGTATTTGACCTGTGGAGCTCCTTCACACTTCATCATAGACATGGCCTGTGTATCAGTATTTGACCTGTGGAGCTCCTTCACACATCATCATAGACATGGCCTGTGTATCAGTATTTGACCTGTGGAGCTCCTTCACACATCATCATAGACATGGCCTGTGTATCAGTATTTGACCTGTGGAGCTCCTTCACACATCATCATAGACATGGCCTGTGTATCAGTATTTGACCTGTGGAGCTCCTTCACAAGTGTCTGCCTCTCAGCTCTCAGTCTTTCCCTCTCAGCTGCCATCCCAGACTGGGTTTAGTCTCTGGGATTCCGCTCCCTGTTTATCCCCAAGTTCCTGGATGACTGTGTGTGCATCCCAAATTGCACCCTATTCCTTTAGTAGTGCACTACTTTGGGCCCTGGTCAAAAGCAGTGCAGTATAATGGGAATAGGGTGCCATTTTGGGAGGCAGCCTGAGAGTCACGCTACTGTGTGTTCCGCTACACACACATCCACTCTCAAATCCAGACCCCCACACACTGCGAAGATAACGTTGGAAAGGTATATGAATATAAAAATGTTACTTGTTGACCTTTTTTTGGACTAAAACTGAGAACCCTTGAACTGTCTGGGACAAAAGATGCTTTGAGGAAAACTGTCGAGCAGAATTAAAATTGAACCCTTAAGGCTTATTTGCTCTCTGTCGATGTCAGATTTTCTGTTTGACATTTTTGTTCTTCGTTCATGTGCCTTGGGCACTAAGAATACAAATCCCATGTTTTTAGATCGTTGCTCTGGATTCTGAACTTCTGTCAACAAAAACGAAACAAATTCTGAACTACTGTCTGGCAGAAATAATACAAAAGTCAACAAAGTCAACTTGTCTCCTGTTCTGTCCTGTAGCTATGGTAACGTGAAGAAGTGCAGTAACGAAGGGCGGGCCCTGATGCAGCTGGACTTCCAGCAGTTCCTGATGAAGCTTGAGAAGCTGACGGACATGAGACCCATCCCTGACAAGGACTTTGTGGAGACCTACATCAAGGCCTACTACCTGACTGAGAATGACATGGAGCAGTTCATTAAGAACCACAGGGTGAGGAACAGTATAATGATCATTATTCACTAAGTCTGTTCAATGTGCTAATGGGATTTCTACTGGGGTAGCTCATCCTGTTTACCAGCAATGTGGAACACAAATCTCATGATGTGCTTGCCTATGGCATCACTGGTATCCAAAACGTGTGCAGTGAAAACGTAATAGTTAACCACAGTTAAATTAGCCAGTTGTTACAATAGGCAGACACTTTCTCCTCAGTCATGTGAAGAAAGCTGTGAGGTAAAACTAAATGCTGTCTGGGACTAAATGCTGTCTGAGAATAAATGCTGTCTGTCCATAATGTGTGTCCGTCTGTCTGTTCCACCAGGAGTACTCCATGAAGCAGCTGGCCAACCTGGTAAACGTGTGTCTGGGCTCTCACATCAACAAGAAGGCCCGGCAGAAACTCCTGGCGGCTATCGACGACATCGACAGACCAAAGAGATAGACAAACAGACGTGGTTATTGTATTTAAGGTGGCTCCTAAACCTGAGGCTGTTTTAGAATGCCCTAGGGTTGTGCAATCCCAGTAACTTTCTCCAAATACCCAGGGGTTTCAGAAATCCTCTGGACGATTGCCGATATAACTTTATTAGTCCTGATTTTCGTAATCTTCCTGATGGATTTCTGGAAAACCTGGGAATTTTTCAAACGTTACTAGAATTTTGCAACCCTAGAATGCTCATATACCTACCAGGAACAGAAAAGAAGCAATGAAAAAAGAACTTCTGCTAACAAATACACTCATACAGGAATGTTAGTTATTTGACACTTAGTCAGAACATATATGCTATTCTTGTGTATGTCCCTCATTTTGATGTCCTATATGCTTACAGTTCCGCTGGGTTTTCTAGGTTTCCACGGAGATACTCCGTTTTCCTGTTCGTCGTGAATACAGTATACATGTATATGAGGAAGGAATCTTGTTTTTACGATAAACGACTTGAAATGCTGAATGATGCTCCATGACGCGTGAATCGACTGGCAGACAGTTATCTTTTTCTCTTACTGTATGTCTATAGCATAATGTAGTTCTTTCTGCCCGTCTGTAAACCGCTCAGGAGCTACGTCGGCCCTGGGGAAAAACTGAATCATTTAATATTTTCTTTTTGACTTGTATGACTATTAAGCGACTGAAATAGCGCTGAGTTGAGAAAACGTTCCATTTTCCATTGAAATCCAGGAAAAGTTCATTTTTCCTGGTATCACATGTATGCAGAAACACAGTTTGTGAAAAAGCATGGGATGTTTGATGAAATACTTTCCTTTAGGGTTACGCCTATCTAGACATCCAGTCTCTAGTGCCCTTCAAGTATCCATTAATGAGGATGACGGCACTATGTTTGTTCTGTTGTTCCAGTAGTGCAGGGTGAGCGCACCACAGACGCTGATCTAGGGTCAGTTTTGCATTTCCACCACTAATGGTAAAGGTTAGGATTGGGGGGAGGGGAAGCTGATCCGCTGATCCTAGAGCTGTACCTAAGGGAACCTCGGAGCTTGTTCGTCCAGGACTATAACTACCTGTACTTTGTTACGTCCATAAATGATTTATCCTGATCTAATGTTGATTCTGAACATATTGAATGGTTAGTTATAGATGATGCACTAGGTCTAACGTGGGTTTAGATCATATCTTGCACGTCCTGCACTCGTTTCTTTCCAAGTCATATATGTAAAAGGGTTTTTATTGTCCAAACAAACAACGTCCATCATTGTCACTGCATCTGTAAAAATATACGTTTTTGATATCGCAACTGATTCCATTATGTTTTCATGCATAACTATCCCAAAATAATGCTGTAAATGTAATGTGTAAAATGTCGTTTTTATTTATTGTCAATTTGGATTCAGGACGATTTCTATATGATAAGTACTATAAGTGTTCTATCATCCGTTTGCTGGCGGTACCCTGTATCTTGTTGTCAACTGTAAAAGAATATTTAAAAAGACACAATTAGACTACATATTATTCAACTCCAGTGGCACTATTGTGAAAATAAATTGTTAAATGTTGGTGCTGTAGACTAAAGTAAGATGATTATACAGTAACACAATAAACACACTAACATTTAAACCCAGCCTTGCTCACTCTGTCACAGATGGATGGATGGATGGATGGATGGATGGATGGATGGATGGACGGATGGATGGATAGATGGACGGATGGATGGATGGATGGATGGACGGATGGATGGATGGATGGATGGATGGACGATGGATGGATGGACGATGGATGGATGGACGATGGATGGATGGATGGATGGATGGATGGATGGATGGATGGACGGATGGATGGATGGATGGATGGACGATGGATGGACGATGGATGGACGATGGATGGACGGATGGATGGATGGATGGATGGATGGATGGATGGATGGACGGATGGATAGATGGATGGATACTGTGCTGTGAAAATAAGTATTTGCCCCCTTTCTGAGTTGATCTGTTTTTGCATATTTTTGACCCTGAATGTTATCAGATCTTAAACCTAATATTAGATAAAGGAAATCTGAGTGAACAACTAACCCATAAAATATATACATATTTTATTTATTTAATTAACCACGTTATGCAACACCCAATGCCCCTGTGTGAAAAAGTAATTGCCCCCTTACACTCAATAGCTGGTTTTGCCACCTTTAGCTGCAATGACCATTGGGCTCCTGAGTGGCGCAGCAGTCTAAGGCACTGCATCTCAGTGCTAGAGACACCCTGGTTCGAATCCAGGCTATATCACAACAGGCTGTGATTGGGAGTCCCATAGGGCAGTGCACAATTGGCCCAGCGTTGTCCAGGTTTGGCCGGTGTAGGCCGTCATTGTAAATAAGAATTTGTTCTGAACTGACTTGCCTAGTTAAATAAAGGTTTAAAAAAATATATCAAAATTACTGTAACCCTAAGCTTCCTGTAGTTGTTGGTCAGTATCTCACATCTCTATTTTGTAAAGATATCTTATATAAAACACTTTCAATGACACTTTCTGTGTATATGTGGTCTCTTTAACCCTCCTTATGAGGTCAAATACGGTTTCTAGTTCAATATTAGCCTTCATTTATGCATGTATCTCTTTTACAGTGTGTCTACAATACTTTACTGGGTGGCACCAGGGGACATTGTAGCTTAATTAATGAGCCTTTCCTCCTGCTGTCCTAGGCCCTTAACATCCCTGTTTGAGATGTACAGTACTATCTGGTTGAGATGTACTGGACTATCTGTATGAGATGTACAGTACTATCTGGTTGAGATGTACTGGACTATCTGCATGAGATGTACAGGACTATCTGTTTGAGATGTACTGGACTATCTGCATGAGATGTACAGGACTATCTGTTTGAGATGTACTGGACTATATGTATGAGATGTACTGGACTATCTGTATGAGATGTACAGGACTATCTGGTTGAGATGTACAGGACTATCTGTTTGAGATGTACTGGACTATCTGTATGAGATGTACTGGACTATCTGTTTGAGATGTACTGGACTATCTGTATGAGATGTACAGGACTATCTGGTTGAGATGTACTGGACTATCTGTATGAGATGTACAGGACTATCTGTTTGAGATGAGCCATAAGTGGGTTGGGCCCCATGACTTTTTATTGACTTGGGAGGGGTGCTCGTGCACATCGCTGTGTGTACCTCCATGTGTGCATGAGGTCATGCGTGTGTGTGAACATGCTTGCACCTTTGTGTGTGTTTGTGTACCTCAGAGTATGTGACAGAGCACATTAAGTTCTCCATGTTACTGCAGCACTGATCGATGGCATTAAACACTGCTTTAGTGTCAAAGACTGGACATGCTGACTCACCACCAGGGCCGGTTCAAACTCAGTCGGGGTCTCAACCTACTTTTGAGAGGTAGAATAGTAGAACACACAAGGTGCAAGTTTGAAACTGCATCAGCTGTTTTTCTTGTTATGTCAGTCACTGACAGTCACTTAATTAGCCATGTCAGCTAACAATTTTTAGATTGGCATGTTAATCTAGCCAGGGGGCCTACATTGATTTTGTTAGTAACTCTCACTCACATATTAACATGGCATAAGTGTAGAATTTTAAGAAATTAGCTTTAAAACTGCAAAAATGTCTCACACCAAATCTTGCTTAGGGCCCCCAACCAAATCACTCTTAGGGCACCCAAAAGGCTAGAGCCAGCCCTGCTCACCACAGCTACTGTGGCCTCAGGAAAATACACATTCTATTGTGTTGTGTCCACACGATCACTTACACCTTGTAAACAACCTGTACAAACACCGATAGAAACAGATGTGCCTGCACACCCAAGCATGACGTGGAACAACTCCAACCAAACATAAATAGCCAGACGCAGCATGAATCCACAAACATTGTCAGAGACCTAAATACTGTTTCAGCTCCATCAACATGGTCATTCTGGTCCATTAGATAACTGTCATGATCCCTGTTCCAAATGGCACCATATTCCCTTGATAGTGCACTCTCTATGGTATAGGGTACCATTTGGGATGGAATACCTGTGATGAGGGTTTCTCTACTGATGTGTACTGGCTTAGAGAGCTACGAAGGCAATTCAATTTTGGGCGAATTCCATGGAAGCTTCGGGGCTTCATTCCTTTGTAACTCCCCAGCATCATCCAGACTATGGATTTCTATGTGGTCGACGCAATGCTATATCATGGCTCGGAATGTGCTCTCCCATTGGCACAAGGTCAGAGGAAGTCTGTACTTAAGTCATTTGTAGCATGATAAGAGTTTCTGCCGTCATTGACCTGTCAGGCCCCTGTATGTCTGTATGTGTGGTACTCTTCTGACAGCAGGAAGGACTATGACTGGAAATTGTAATGCAGCAGACAGAGGAGCTCCCGTGGTCAATCAGACATGATATAATGCCTCAGTGGTCAAAAATCATAGAGGTTTCCTCAAATGACCTGGGGATAATGGATACTCTTAGCTCCTAGTTCTCTAGCTTGTATAACATACCAGACAGAGAGTAGACAGGGGTGAGAGCTGTATATCCTAAGGTGAATCCAGCTCACTGCCACCCCCATCTCATCCCTGTCACTCACACTCACACGTCAGGAGACGAGTTAGTCAGCTTGTCAAGAGTCTGGTAGACAGACAGGCAGGGCGGAGACTAAGGTTTGAGAAGGGACTTCAGGGGGAGTCTGACTGAGAGACAGACAGGATGGAGACTAAGGTTTGAGAAGGGACTTCAGGGGGAGTCTGGTAGACAGACAGGCATGGTGGAGACTAAGGGTTGAGAAGGGACTTCAGGGGGAGTCTGACTGAGAGACAGACAGGATGGAGACTAAGGTTTGAGAAGGGACTTCAGGGGGAGTCTGGTAGACAGACAGGCATGGTGGAGACTAAGGTTTGAGAAGGGACTTCAGGGGGTGTCTGACTGAGAGAGAGACAGGATGGAGACTAAGGTTTGAGAAGGGACTTCAGAGGGAGTTTGACAGACAGGCAGGGTGGAGACTAAGGTTTGAGAAGGGACTTCAGAGGGAGTTTGACAGACAGGCAGGGTGGAGACTAAGGTTTGAGAAGGGACTTCAGGGGGAGTCTGACTGACAGACAGCCAGGATGGAGACTAAGGTTTGAGAAGGGACTTCAGGGGGAGTCTGACTGACAGACAGACAGGATGGAGACTAAGGTTTGAGAAGGGACTTCAGGGGGAGTCTGGTAGACAGACAGGCAGGGTGGAGACTAAGGTTTGAGAAGGGACTTCAGGGGGAGTCTGACTGACAGACAGCCAGGATGGAGACTAAGGTTTGAGAAGGGACTTCAGGGGGAGTCTGGTAGACAGACAGGCAGGACGGAGACTAAGGTTTGAGAAGGGACTTCAGGGGGAGTCTGACTGATAGACAGACAGGATGGAGACTAAGGTTTGAGAAGGGACTTCAGGGGGAGTTTGACAGACAGACAGGCAGGGTGGAGACTAAGGTTTGAGAAGGGACTTCAGGGGGAGTCTGACTGACAGACAGGCAGGGTGGAGACTAAGATTGAGGAGTGCAATCAGATCCTTTTGGGAAGGAACACATCAGTCAATTGATCGGTCAAACACACACACATACACACACACTCAAACCATTACCCTTGAGAAAGTGCATTGGTAGCCTTCAGACCAATCTATTTCCCCTCTGGTCATTGGAGAGTCACATATTGCATGTGTATTTTATTGAAACGCTTTTATTGATCTTAGGCTTTCACAAATCAGACTTTCAAGGAAAGGATTGTCTATTGTCAATGCTTTCTCAAGCACAGGACCGGAGATGGGTTTAATAGTGCATGGCTTTCAGAGTTCCTTTAGATTTATGGAAATCAAAACTTGCAACTTCAGGAAATTATATCCAATGACCTCGGACTCCAAGATTAAAATTCCAGTTGTTCCTTTTTTTAAAGGGTCCACAGCTAGTGTACTTTACATTAAGTTCTACATAGTAATTCATCTCAGAACCAACCAGGTAATAACACATAGCCCAATGCAGTGTTACTGAGATTACTGCAGGTCAGGAGAAATGTTTTACTGAAAGGGGTATCGATGATATGGTGGATCTTTTCTAAAGGATACTATTATACCAAGACACATGCTAGCCAAGTTGTACTTCTATGGGCCCTGGTCAAATGTACTGCACTATAGCGATGTCCACGCTGTAATGGAGTACGTGTGCTGTTGAGATTCTGGATGGCCAGAGAGATAGCAACAATTACAAGCATCTTGCATGTGTGGAATCATAGGTGGCTCGTTTCAGCTAATTTTACCTTATTCTTGATACCATATCTGGTTTTGAGGTGTTTTGACTGATGTCATATCTTTGCTAATTCGCTAACATTCTCTAGCTAGCTAACCAACAGCTGTAATGATGTATTTGAGGGACAAGTGATCATTATTTATGTTTTCAATAAACATTTAAAACTGACGAAATAAGATTTACATGTTGTCAACAATCCAAGCCAACCCCGTCTGTTTTGCCCCATAGTTGTGCATGCGTCGGTTTTGTTGCTAAACAACCAACCCGTCTATAGGGAATAGGGTGTCATTTGGAACGCTCCCACAGGCCAATTTCCTCCCTCACAGGCCTTTGTCTAGTTCTCAATATCAATGTGTTATCAGTTCTAAATGCAATCTTCACTATTGTAATCATTTTAGAACAAAGGACATTAAAATAACAGAAAGGTAAACTATTCTTCATTTCCGTTTGATCTGTTTCTTTGACTCCTTTGTCACATGGAACCAGTGAATGGATTGTATTCTGTTCTTTCTTTTTATTATGAACTATTTTAATGATGGTCTTTATGCTGATTCCCACTTTCATATTGTTGTTTGCATGCGCCGAGTCACCCATTAAAAAGCTGTGTGCTAAAACAAATAAAAACAAAATAAAAAGAACAAGTTCGATGCTTGAACATAAATAATAATGGTTTCTCATTTTCAGAGGATCCACCCACATAAGAAGTGCCATGAGACCATTTGCAGCATTCTTTTATTCAGCTCCTATCCACCCCCGTCAAACCAACGGCCCATGCATAACCCTACAGCTAATCAGACATGATGTGTGCACAAGTTAAATGAATTGACTGAATATGCATGCTGCGATAAACAAACAAAAACACCCAGATAGATGATCTTAGATACAGTTGAAGTCGGAAGTTTACACCTTAGCCAAATACATTTAAACTCATTTTTTCACAATTCCTGACATTTAATCCTAGTAAAATTCCCTGTCCTAGGTCAGTTAGGATCACCACTTCATTTTAAGAATGTGAAATGTCAGAATAATAGTAGAGAGAATTATTTATTTCAGCTTTTATTTCTTTCATCACATTCCCAGTGGGTCAGAAGTTTACATACACTCAATTAGTATTTGGTAGCATTGCCTTTAAATTGTTTAACTTGGGTCAAACGTTTCGGGTAGCCTTCCACAAGCTTCCCACAATAAGATGGGTGAATTTTGGCCCATTCCTTCTGACAGAGCTGGTGTAACTGAGTCAGGTTTGTAGGCCTCCTTGCTCGCACATGCTTTTTCAGTTCTGCCCACACATTTTCTATAGGATTGAGGTCAGGGCTGTGTGTTGGCCACTCCAATACCTTGACTTTGTTGTCCTTAAGCCATTTTGTTGTCCTTAAGCAACTTTGGAAGTATGCTTGGGGTCATTGTCCATTTGGAAGACCCATTTGCGACCAAGCTTTACTGACTGATGTCTTGAGATGTTGCTTCAATATATCCACATAATTTTCCTGCCTCATGATGCCATCTAGGCAATGCCTCACAGCTTGCCTACGGAGCTGTGAGGGGAACGGCACCTCAGTACCTTCAGGCTCTGATCAGGCCCTACACCCAAACAAGGGCACTGCGTTCATCCACCTCTGGCCTGCTCGCCTCCCTACCACTGAGGAAGTACAGTTCCCGCTCAGCCCAGTCAAAACTGTTCGCTGCTCTGGCACCCCAATGGTGGAACAAACTCCCTCACGACGCCAGAACAGCGGAGTCAATCACCACCTTCCGGAGACACCTGAAACCCCACCTCTTCAAGGAATACCTAGGATAGGATAAAGCAATCCTTCTGCCCCCCCCCCCCCCCCCCTTAAAAGATTTAGATGCACTATTGTAAAGTGGCTGTTCCACTGGATGTCATAAGGTGAATGCACCAATTTGTAAGTCGCTCTGGATAAGAGCGTCTGCTAAATGACTTAAATGTAAATGTCATGATGCCATCTATTTTGTGAAGTGCACCAGTCCCTCATGCAGCAAAGCACCCCCACAACATGATGCTCCCACCCCCGTGCTTCACGGTTGGGATGGTGTTCTTCGGCTTGCAAGCTTCCCCATTTTTCCTCTAAACATAACGATGGTCATTATGGCCAAACAGTTCTATTTTTGTTTCATCAGACCAGAGGATATTTCTCCAAAAAGTATGATCTTTGTCCCCATGTGCAGTTGCAAACCGTAGTCTGGCTTTTTTATAGCAGTTTTGGAGCAGTGGCTTCTTCCTTGCTGAGTGGCCTTTCAGGTTATGTCGATATAGGACTCGTTTTACTGTGGATATAGATACTTTTGTTCCTGTTTCCTCCAGCATCGTCACAAGGTCCTTTGTTGTTGTTCTGGGATTGATTTGTACTTTTCTCACCAAAGTACGTTAATCTCTAAGAGACAGAATGCGTCTCCTTCCTGAGCGGTATGACGGCTGCGTGGTCCCATGGTGTTTATACTTGCGTACTATTGTTTGTACAGATGAACATGGTACTTTCAGGCGTTTGGAAATTGCTCCCAAGGATGAACCAGACTTGTGGAGGTCAACCATTTTTGGCTGATTTCTTTTGATTTTCCCATGATGTCAATCGAGAGGCACTGAGTTTGAAGGTAGGCATTGAAATACATCCACAGGTACACCTCCAATTGACTCAAATGATGTCAATTAGCCTATCAGAAGATTTTAAAGCCTCAACATAATTTTCTGGAATTTTCCAAGCTGTTTAAAGGCAGTCAACTTCGTGTATGTAAACTTCTGACCCACTGGAATTGTGATACAGTGAATTATAAGTGAAATAATCTGTCTGTAAACAATTGTTGGAAGAATTACTTGTCATGCACAAAGTAGATGTCCTAACCGAATAGCCAAAACTATAGTTTGTGAACAAGACATGTGTTGAGTGGTTGAAAAACGAGTTTTAATGACTCCAACCTAAGTGTATGTAAACTTCCGACTTCAACTGTAGTTGTTGCGTTGCATCTCACAAAACAGCTCGTGGAGGGATGTATTTTGGGCACTGGGACAACAAAAGTTTATCATGTACTGTATCTGGAAATCCTATGGAAGCAATACCATGGATTCAGAATGTAGACCAATATTTTATATTGTAGAATTATAGTTAAAACAATTATAGTTAAAACAATATGTACAGTGCCTTCGGAAAGTATTCAGACCCCTTGAATTTTTACACATTTTGTTAGGTTACAGCCTTATTCTAAAATGTATTACATAGTTTTTTCATCATAGATCTACAAACAATACCCTATAATGACAAAGCAAAAACTGTTGTTTAAAAAAAAAAGATATTTTTGCTAATTTATACAAAAATAAAAAACTGATATCACATTTACTAAGTATTCAGAACCTTTACTCAGTACTTAGTTGAAGCACCTTTGGCAGTGAATACAGTCTCAAGTCTTTTTGTGTATGACTCTATAAGTTTGGTACATCTGTATTTGTGGAGTTTCTTCCACTCTTCTCTGCAGATCCTCGCATGCTCTGTCAGGTTGGATGTGGAGCGTTGCTACACAGATATTTTCAGGTCTCTCCAGAGATGTTCGATCCAGTTCAAGTCCGGGCTCTGGCTGGGCCACTCAAGGACATTCAGAGGCTTGTCTTGAAGCCGCTCCTGTGTTGTCTTGGCTGGGTGCTTAATGTGGCTGTGTGCTTAATGTTGTTGAAAGGTGAACCTTCACCCCAGTCTGAGGTCCTGAGCGCTCTGGAAAGTGGTTTTGATCAAGGATCTCTCTTTACTTTGCTCCGTTCATCTTTGTCTCGATCCTGGCTAGTCTCCCAGTCCCTGCTGCTGAAAAACATCCCGTAGGGATGGTGCCAGGTTTCCTCCAGACGTGACGCTTGGCATTCAGGCCAAAGAGTTTCATCAGACCAGAGAATCTTGTTTCTCATGGTCTGAGAGTCTTCAGGTGCCTTTTGGCAAACTCCAAGAGGGCTGTCATGTAGCTTTTACTGAGGAGTGGCTTCCGTCTGGCCACTCTACCATAAAGGCCTGATTGGTGGAGTGTTGCAGAGATGGTTGTCCTTCTGGAAGGTTCACCCATCTCCGCAGAGGAACTCTTGAGCTCTAGCAGAGTGACTATCTGGTTCTTGGTCACCTCCCTGACCAAGGCCCTGCTTAGTTTGGTTGGGCAGCCAGCTCTAGGAAGAGTCTTGGTGGTTCCAAAACGTATTCCATTTAAGAATGATGGATGCCACTGTATTTTTGGGGACCTTCAATGCTGCAGAAACTTTTGGTACCCTTCCCCAGATCTGTGCCTCCAACACAATCCTGTCTCGGAGCTCTACGGACAATTCCTTCGAACTCATGGCTTGGTTGTTACTCTGACATGCACTGTCAACTGTGGGACCTTATATAGACAGGAGTTTGCCTTTCCAAATCTTGTCCAATCAATTGAATTTACCACAGGTGGACTCCAATCAAGTTGTAGAAACATCTCAAGGATGATCAATGGAAACAGGATACACCTGAGCTCAATTTTGAGTCTCATAGCAAAGAGTCTGAATACTTATGTGCATAAGGTATTTCTGTTTCTATGTACCTGTTTTTGCTTTGTCATTATGGGGTATTGTGTGTAGATTGATGAGGAGTTTTTTTATTTGATCTATTTTAGAGTAAATCTGTAATGTAACAAAATGTGTAAAAAGTCAAGGAGTCTGAATACTTTCCCAGGGCACTGTACAACAGGCAGATATCTAGATAAGATCAAATAGCCATGAAATATTGAACCATTATACATTTTGTCCTTCAACCAATAGCTGTCTCAGTGTTTTTGTTCTGGTTGAGATCTGCTGATCTCTGCTAATAAGTTGAGGAATATCACTCTGTTGTTCTAACACTTTGCTCTGTTATTTTGTTAGCTATTGGCAGCTGACGAGTTCTCCCTTTGGGTCCCATAAAAGTTTTCACTGTCATCAATCATACATACAGCTACTTCAACATATCTATTTATGGATTGTAGTAGGCCAGTCTTTTGGCTGATTGTAGCTTGGAGCAGAGCAGAGGTGCCCATTAAAACAGATAATGGCTCCCTCACCTTTCTCCATTTGCAGGGTAAAAATAAAAAAATTGCACATTTGTGGCCTGATGGAGGTCATTTTGCAGGGCTCTGGCAATGCTCCTCCTTGCACAAAGGCGGAGGTAGCGGTCCTGCTGCTGGGTTGTTGACCTCCTACGGCCTCCTCCACGTCTCCTGATGTACTGGCCTGTCTCCTGGTAGCGCCTCCATGCTCTGGACACTACGCTGACAGACACAGCAAACCTTCTGGCCACAGTTCGCATTGATGTGCCATCCTGGATGAGCTGCACTACCTGAGCCACTTGTGTGGGTTGTAGACTCCGTCTCATGCTACCACTAGAGTGAAAGCACCACCAGCATTCAAAAGTGACCAAAACATCAGCCAGGAAGCATAGGAACTGAGAAGTGGTCTGTGGTTACCACCTGCAGAATCACTCCTTTATTGGGGGTGTCTTGCTAATTGCCTATAATTTCCAACTTTTGTCTCTTCCATTTGCACAACAGCATGTGAAATGTATTGTCAATCAGTGTTGCTTCCTAAGTGAACAGTTTGATTTCACAGAAGTGTGATTGACTTGGAGTTACATTGTGTTGTTTAAGTGTTCCCTTTATTCTTTTGAGCAGTGCATATTGATGTTGCCTATCAGTGTCCCTTTAAAAGAAAAAGTGATGCATGTGTCATGTGTCCTATACACTGAGAATACCAGACATTAGGACCACCTTCCTAATATTGAGTTGCTCAGAACAGCCTCAATTCGTCGGGACATGGACTCTACAAGGTGTCGAAAGCGTTCCACATGTTGACTCCAATGCTTCCCACAGTTGTGTCAATTTGGTTTGATGTCCTTTAGTTGGTGGACCATTCTTGATACACACAGGAAACTGTTGAGCGTGAAAAACCCAGCAGCGTTGCAGTTGGCACAAACCGGTGCGCCTGGCTCCTACTACCATACCCTGTTCAAAGGCACCCATTCACCCTCTGAATGGCACACATACACAATTCATGTCTGAATTGTCTCGAGGCTTAGAAATCCTTCATTAACCTGTAACAAGGGACATCAATAAGGGATCCTAAGTTTCACCTGGACTCACCTGGTCTGTCTATGTCATGGAAAGAGTAGGTGTTCTTAATGTTTTGTGTATTTAACACAAGCCAATGTAAAACCTGTGTTCTCTATAGTCCGTTATATAAGTAATAGAGCTGGAGCCTGACCTTTAGTGTATAACAGACAAATACGACATTAACTGACAGTTAGATTAGGTTTGCATGCCTTCCCATTGATTTTGGAGAAGGGACATCAAAGAGACAAATCCGCATAAGCATTTTGGGGCCTCAGCTGACCTACCTAACAGGATACTGCCATTTGAATGGTACAGAAATCCCAGGAGGAGATTTTGATTTTATTCAGATGTCTTTCAGTCCCCATTTGGACTAATCTTCCAAGTGTCCTTAAGAAGAGGGGTACATGTCCTATCTCTCTCTCTCTCTCTGTCTCTCTCTGTGTGTGTGTGTGTGTGTGTGTGTGTGTGTGTGTGTGTGTGTGTGTGCGTGCGTGCGCGTGCGTGCGTGCGTGCGTGCGTGCGTGCGTGCGTGCGTGCACAATGCCACACCTAGTAGATGGTAGATCCTGTCAGAAAGCAGTAGCCTACCAGTCGTCACGGCAACGGTTGCCTGCCTCTAGCTCCATTCCATCTGTGTATTAAAAGATGACAGCGAACTGTTTGTAGACTTATTACATCATCCACTGTCTGTCATGGACCACTTAGCATTGTTCAAAAGCTGAATCTGACATCTCTTCATTTCTCTCCTCTATTTTCATGGCATTTGTATTCTATCCCATCCATTTCCATCAGTGTGTTGTCTCATAGCTCAATGTTTCCTTTCCACTCCACCCTTTTCACATTTCCACCACGGAGCCACAGCCTTCAGTTCAGTGGAATGAGTCAACCTAGTCAGAGTGAAACTTGACCTGAGCTAGCGTGTAACGGTGCCAGTGTTTCTAGACACATTTCAGTTGAAGGCATTCAGTTGTTCGACTGACTAGGTATCCCCCTTTCCCTTTTATACTGGCAATTACACAGTGTTCTGCTGTGTGTGTGTGTGTGTGTGTGTGTGTGTGTGTGTGTGTGTGTGTGTGTGTGTGTGTGTGTGTGTGTGTGTGTGTGTGTGTGTGTGTGTGTGTGTGTGTGTGTGTGTGTGTGTGTGTGTGTGTGTGTTTCCATACTGCTCTGAGTGTCTATACCACTGTGAGTGTCTATACCACTGTGAGTGTCTATACCACTGTGAGTGTCTATACCACTGTGAGTGTCCATACCGCTGTGTCCATACTGCTGTGTCTATACCTGCTCTGAGTGTCTATACCGCTGTGTGTGTCCATACCGCTGTGTGTCCATACCGCTGTGTGTCCATACCGCTGTGTGTCTATACCGCTGTGTGTCCATACCGCTGTGTGTCTATACCGCTGTGTGTATCTATACCGCTGTGAGTGTCTATACCGCTGTGTGTGTCCATACCGCTGTGTATCTATACCGCTGTGTGTCCATACCGCTGTGTGTCCATACCGCTGTGTGTCCATACCGCTGTGTGTCTATACCGCTGTGTGTCCATACCGCTGTGTATCTATACCGCTGTGTGTCCATACCGCTGTGTGTCTATACCGCTGTGTGTCCATACCGCTGTGTGTCTATACCGCTGTGTGTCCATACCGCTGTGTGTCCATACCGCTGTGTGTCCATACCGCTGTGTGTCTATACCGCTGTGTGTCCATACCGCTGTGTGTGTCTATACCGCTGTGTGTCCATACCGCTGTGTGTGTCTATACCGCTGTGTGTGTCCATACCGCTGTGTGTCTATATCGCTGTGTCTCCATACCACTGTGTGTCTATACCGCTGTGTGTCCATACTGCTGTGAGTGTCTGTACCGCTGTGTGTCCACACTGCTGTGTGTCCATACCGCTGTGTGTCCATACCGCTGTGTGTCTATACCGCTGTGTGTGTCTATACCGCTGTGTGTGTCTATACCGCTGTGTGTGTCCATACCGCTGTGTGTGTCTATACCGCTGTGTGTCTATACCGCTGTTTGTCCATACCGCTGTGTGTCTATACCGCTGTGTCTCCATACCACTGTGTGTCTATACCGCTGTGTGTCCATACTGCTGTGAGTGTCTGTACCGCTGTGTGTCCACACTGCTGTGTGTCCATACCGCTGTGTGTCCATACCGCTGTGTGTGTCTATACCGCTGTGTGTGTCCATACCGCTGTGTGTGTCTATACCGCTGTGTGTCTATACCGCTGTGTGGCCATACCGCTGTGTGTCCATACTGCTGTGAGTGTCTATACCGCTGTTTGTCCATACTGCTGTGAGTGTCTATACTGCTGTGTGGCCATACTGCTGTGAGTGTCTATACCGCTGTGTGTCCATACCGCTGTGTCCATACTGCTGTGAGTGTCTGTACCGCTGTGTGCGTCTATACCGCTGTGTGTCCATAATGCTGTGAGTGTCTATACCGCTGTGTGTCCATACCGCTGTATCCATACTGCTGTGTGTGTCTATACCACTGTGTGTCCATACCGCTGTGAGTGTCTATACCGCTGTGTGTCCATACCGCTGTGTGTCCATACCGCTGTGAGTGTCTATACCACTGTGCGTCCATACTGCTGTGAGTGTCTATACCACTGTGTGTGTCCATACCGCTGTGTGTGTCCATACCGCTGTGGGTGCATACTGCTGTGAGTGTCTATACCGCTGTGTGTCCATACTGCTGTGAATGTCTATACCGATGTGTGTCCATACCACTGTGTGTCCATACTGCTGTGAGTGTCTATACCACTGTGTGTGTCCATACCACTGTGTGTCCATACTGCTGTGAGTGTCTATACCACTGTGTGTGTCCATACCACTGTGTGTCCATACTGCTGTGAATGTCTATACCGATGTGTGTCCATACCGCTGTGTAACCATACTGCTGTGAGTGTCTGTACCGATGTGTGTCCATACCACTGTGTGTCCATACTGCTGTGAGTGTCTATACCACTGTGTGTGTCCATACCGCTGTGTGTCCATACCGCTGTGTAACCATACTGCTGTGAGTGTCTATACCGCTGTGTGTCCATACTGCTGTGAGTGTCTATACCGCTGTGTGTCCATACTGCTGTGAGTGTCTATACCGCTGTGTGTCCATACCACTGTGTGTCCATACTGCTGTGAGTGTCTATACCGCTGTGTGTCCATACTGCTGTGAGTGTCTATACCGATGTGTGTCCATACCACTGTGTCCATATTGCTGTGAGTGTCTATACCGCTGTGTGTCCATACTGCTGTGAGTGTCCATACCACTGTGTGTCCATACTGCTGTGAGTGTCTATACCACTGTGTGTCCATACCACTGTGTGTCCATACCACTGTGTCCATATTGCTGTGAGTGTCTATACCGCTGTGTGTCCATACTGCTGTGAGTGTCTATACCGCTGTGTGTCCATACTGCTGTGAGTGTCTATACCGCTGTGTGTCCATACTGCTGTGAGTGTCTATACCGATGTGTTTCCATACCACTGTGTGTCCATACTGCTGTGAGTGTCCATACTGCTGTGAGTGTCTATACCGCTGTGTGTCCATACCACTGTATGTCCATACTGCTGTGAGTGTCTATACCGCTGTGTGTCCATACTGCTGTGAGTGTCTATACCGCTGTGTGTCCATACTGCTGTGAGTGTCTATACCGATGTGTTTCCATACCACTGTGTGTCCATACTGCTGTGAGTGTCTATACCGCTGTGTGTCCATACTGCTGTGTGTCCATACTGCTGTGAGTGTCTATACCGCTGTGTGTCCATACCACTGTGTGTCCATACTGCTGTGAGTGTCTATACCGCTGTGTGTCCATACCACTGTTTGTCCATACTGCTGTGAGTGTCCATACCGCTGTGTGTCCATACCACTGTGTGTCCATACCACTGTGTCCATACTGCTGTGAGTGTCTATACCACTGTGTGTCCATACCGCTGTGTGTGCATACTGCTGTGAGTGTCTATACCGCTGTGTGTGCATACTGCTGTGAGTGTCTATACCACTGTGTGTGTCCATACTGCTGCTTTGTAATGGACGGTTTTAAAAGCCAGAGTGCACGCAATTTCACATTCAGCACTTCTGCCGTCTACATTAAAAGACTGGTGCTTTAGTGAAATGCACAACTGAGGGATCCCTGCCAGTGAGGCAAATAAAGAGAAACATAAATCCTCCATTTCTCTCTACAAGTTACTCTCACTGGCCCTGAGCTGTAGAGGGATCTATCTAGTTCTACTCCTGTTTGTATGGTTCTGCCATCTCTAGAGGTTTCAAGTTGAATTCTGCCCTGAGCAGTTAGGATACTCGCCTGAATAAACAACGGTCTGTCTTGTAACTTTGTGATTTCTAGACAACCACAAACGGTTTGCTCATCAGGCTTTCTGAGAAGAGCTACCACTGTGTCTTGGCTGTTAGTGATAGGTGTGTGCTGAGTGATTTGGGAGGAGGTTGAACCCTGTTCTCCCCCTTACGCGCTGAAGTACCACTAGTCAGAATCAGAACCCCTATACCAGACATGACTATCAGAATGTTAATGGCCACTCAGGAAACCTGACTTTGAGGAACATCTCCTTCTTATAAATCCTTGATTGCTGTCTCCCTGTCTGTCTCTCTGTCTCCCTGTCTGTCTCTCTGTCTCCCTGTCTGTCTCTCTGTCTCCGTGGCTGTCTCTCTGTCTCCCTGTTTGTCTCTCTGTCTCCCTGTCTGTCTCCCTGTCTGTCTCCCTGTCTGTCTGTCTCTGTCTGTCTGTCTGTCTGTCTGTCTGTCTCCCTGTCTGTCTCTGTCTTTCTCTCTGTCTCTGTCTGTCTCTCTGTCTCCCTGTCTGTCTCTCTGTCTCCCTATCTGTCTCTCTGTCTCCTTGTCTGTCTCTCTGTCTGTCTCTCTGTCTCCCTGTCTGTCTCTCTGTCTCCTTGTCTGTCCCCCAGCCCTGTGGTTTGTCTCTAACCACGTTTCCATCCACAGTTTTTATGCAAGTAAAGTCATACTGTATAAAAAAAAAAATCCTGACTGCTGTGGTGGAAACAGGAAGTATCGGTACAATTTTATAAATGCCGACAGATCATTTGTTTGTTCAACATGGTGGGATCTTTTTGTGTCTGTAAAATGAATTACGTGAGAAATGGCTGTGGAAACGCCTTTATGCGCAAATATTGAAATACTGATATAATGCCATATCAAAATAAACTTGGAGTCACGCGATGATATGATGTGTGGTCCTCCCATTATGACTCGTCAGGAAAGCATGCAGTTTATTAGTCTACAGATGAAATAGGTGATGAACTTCACAGGGTGGTGAAAGTGCATGGTGATGAGCTTGATGCTCCTTTCAATAAATATTGAGGGTCTTATTCTGGTGGCATGATGGACCGCCGTTTGACAAATAAAAATATTCTCGCTCTTATCCATAATAATCTCACCATGTAGACTAGCCTACCTGCACAGCCTACCTGCACAGCCTACCCGCACTGTATCAGCGAGCTTTTGGCTATAGAGCACAGGTTCCAAAACCAGAGGAGACACATTTGCTATTTAACTCAACAGTTTTTGTGACCAAACTATCAGTAGAGTTGAAAATGCGATGGAAACACATTGAACTTTAGATGAAAACTTAAGTGAAAAAGTACATTTTGTGTGAACTACTTTATCGGTTTGGTGAAAAGATCACTGGTGGGAAAATGCACATATTTTCTTGATGCAGATTGTTGAATATTTGCATGAAAATCTATCACCAATTGGATGGAAACTTAGCTATTGTGAAATTGTTGATGATTTCCCTTCTGCAGCGGCACAGCGGTCAACGCTGATGATTATTAGGATTTATACATGTATTACTGAGCAAAGGTTTATGGTTGGGTCAGTCCGACACAACAAATGACCAAATGGCACACGGTTTATGTGGTCTTGGACTTTAGGCCTATTTTGTGCAGTAAGGCTTTGTTAAGATTAGTTTATCTTCCCACTCTTCGAAAAATTATTTGTCTTTGAAAAAGTGGTGACCACTTTTTCTCACTGTAGCATGGTCCCAGATCTGTTTGTGTGTCACGGCTGTTGAATGAAATGGACCAAGGTGCAGCGTGGTAAGCGTACATTTTATTTTTATTAGAAACGACGCCGACCAAACAATACAAAACAAACCGTGAAGCTTAAGGCTATGTGCCACAAACAAAGTCAACCTCCCACAAAGACAGGTGGGAGAAAGGGATACCTAAGTATGGTTCTCAATCAGAGACAACGATAGACAGCTGTCCCTGATTGAGAACCCTACCTGGCCAAAACATAGAAATACAAATAATAGATTATAGAATACCTGTCACGTTCCTGACCTGTTTTCCCTTGTTTTTGTATTTATTTAGTATGGTCAGGGCGTGAGTTGGGTGGGTTGTCGATGTGTGATTTTTATGCCTGCCTGCCCAGCGCTGTCTGAGCTGCCTGCCTGCCCAGCGCCGTCTGAGCTGCCTACCTGCCCAGCGCCGTCTGAGCTGCCTGCCTGCCCAGCGCCGTCTGAGCTGCCTGCCTGCCCAGCCCGTCTGTCCCGAGCCGTCAGAGCTGCCCGTCTGTCCCGAGCCGTCAGAGCTGCCCGTCTGTCCCGAGCCGTCAGAGCTGCCCGTCTGTCCCAAGCCGTCAGAGCTGCCTGTCTGTCCCGAGCCGTCAGAGCTGCCCGTCTGTCCCGAGCCGTCAGAGCCGCCCGCCAGACAGGAGCAGCCAGAGCCGCCCGCCAGACAGGAGCTGCCAGAGCCGCCCGCCAGCCAGGATCTGCCAGAGCCGCCAGTCAGCCAGGATCTGCCAGAGCCGCCCGCCAGCCAGGATCTGCCAGAACCGCCCGCCAGCCAGGATCTGCCCCTCAGTCCGGTGCTACACCTTGGTTCAGTGGGGTTGATATGGAGGTTAATTGTGGTTAGGAAGCCACGGGGCGATTAAAGAGGCGGGAAAAAACATTGTTTAAGTGGGGTCCACGTCCCGCGCCAGAGCCGCCACCGCGGACAGACGCCCACCCAGACCCTCCCCTAGAGTTTAGGAGGTGCGCCCGGAGTTCGCACCTTAAGGGGGGGGGGGGGTTCTGTCACGTTCCTGACCTGTTTTCCTTGTTTTTGTATTTATTTAGTATGGTCAGGGCGTGAGTTGGGTGGGTTGTCGATGTGTGATTTTTATGTTGGGATTTTGTGTGTTCGGCCTGGTATAATTTGAGGGAGCTGTCAATCGTTGTCCCTGATTGAGAATCATACTTAGGCAGCCGGGGTTTCACGTGTGTTTTGTGGGTGTTTGTTCTTGTGTTTCGCCACACGGGACTGTCACGGTAGTTATTTTGTATCGCATATTGTTTTGTTGTATAATAAATCACTATGGAAACTAATCACTCTGCGTATTGGTCCGATCCTTCTCGCCTTTCCTCGTCCGAGGAGGAGGAAGAAAATGACTATCGTTACAATACCCACCCCAAATCACACCCTGACCAAACCAAATAGAGACATAAAAAGGATCTCTAAGGTCAGGGCGTGACATTGTGCTGTGTTTCAAAGACCATGGGAGTTGTCTATACAGTACAAACAGATCTGGAATCATGCTATACTCACTGATCCTGATCTTGTCATACCGAAATTGATAAATCTTTCTGACACATAAGCAATCCTAAGAATTCAGACTTAGTTTTCCAGTTCACTATTTATACAGATGTCATCTCCAGTTCACTATTTATACAGATCTCCTCTCCGGTTCACTATTTATACAGATGTCATCTCCAGGTCACTATTTATACAGATCTCATCTCCAGTTCACTATTTATACAGATCTCATCTCCGGTTCACTATTTATACAGATGTCATCTCCAGTTCACTATTTATACAGATCTCATCTCCAGTTCACTATTTATACAGATCTCATCTTCAGTTCACTATTTATACAGATGTCATCTCCAGGTCACTATTTATACAGATGTCATCTCCAGTTCACTAATTTAGACAGATGTCATCTCCAGTTCACTATTTATACAGATGTCATCTCCAGTTCACTAATTTATACAGATGTCATCTCCAGTTCACTATTTATACAGATGTCATCTCCAGTTCACTATTTATACAGATGTCATCTCTAGTTCACTATAGGATGTCTCTGACCACAGCTACCTGACTGGAACTTCACAGCCCATATATTCCTTAAACCAGACTCCCTTTATATTACTAAAATCCAGTGCACCACAACAGTCCTGAGAATTAAGTTATTTACCTATTTATGCAGATCTAATCTTCCCTAATAGCGTTACCTGACTGAAGCTTCACTGGGAGCAAAGTGAGGGTGTGTCTAATACCACTAGTGATTACAGGAACACAGTAGCTGTGATCTACAACAGGAGGTAGAAATGCAAGTTGTGTTTACATCTCGCACCAAGAAATCTTATACCGCCCCCCTCCCCTCCTCCCTCCTCCCTCTCTCCTCCACTGCCTCACAGTCCTGTCATCTCATTCATCATGCAGATGACAACATACCTTCAGGGTGTACATGTCTGGGAACAGATTGGCAGCAGATCGCAGCATCACACCATCTGAGTGGAAAGTAATAGGGGGAGGAGCTGAGGATATATAAATGATTTCCAACCTGTCTGTCGAGTCCTGAGATACCGTTAAAACCATCTGTGTGTGTGTAAAAATTACATTTTAGTTTGACTTTCCACTGTTCAGTTGAGAAATTACTATCTATCCCCACTCTTCCAAATATTTTCCTTCAACTATGCTGTGCTGTAGGAGCAGAAAGCGCTCCGAACTCCATCATCCATAACAAGTGATCCTGAAGATATCTGGAGACGTTTGGCCTGAACCAGATGATTACAGAATCTCCACTCAGGCTTGACAGGGGATAAAGTGACGTTTTAGATCTTGGTGCCTGAGTCAGGCCTGAATGGCTGTCAACAACACGGCCAATCTCTGGGTGCTGAGCAGCTACCCTGGTCTATAGCCCTAGGGAAAAACACTTCCTTTAGAGTGTAGAATGCCTGCCACTTTAGTCCACACACACACACACACACACACACACACACACACACACACACAGAGAGAGAGAGATAGTAGCTCTCGCTACCTTCCATCAAAGTTGCCGACTTGCCTCCAGACATCTTTCAACCTGGTTTTCATTAGAGCCAGCAGACGAAGAATTTACACCCGTGGAATAACAAATGGAAACAAGTTATCGCTGCTCCCACTGTGACTGGGACACCTCGTAAAACTGTGTTAGCATCGTGGAGGATGAGGGATGTGGAACTTGGATTGAAATATTTCAATCCGTACCCTTCTAGAATCTAACCACTGCTTTACAAGGTTCTATGTTCCCATCAGAATAGGCCTCAAACATGTGATCTGATTTCATCATAGGCTACACCCAAATGGCACCCTATTCCCTTTATTGTGCACTACTTTTTGACCAGGGCCCATAGGGCTCATGTCAACAGTAGTGTATGGTGTAGGGAATAGGATGCCATTTGGGTCGCAGACATAGCTTAAAGTCAGATGAAATACGGCCAACGTTGAGATAAACTAAACACACCCCTCTGTCTGATTGAAATGTCTAATGTGTGTCCTTGTTTAATAATGGTAAGACACTCTATGAATGGCAAAACAATTGGCTTTATGATTCCCAGCCATGAGGGTACAGTCAATTCTTTACCCACCTCCCGCTGTGTGTGTGTGTGTGTGTGTGTGTGTGTGTGTGTGTGTGTGTGTGTGTGTGTGTGTGTGTGTGTGTGTGTGTGTGTGTGTGTGTGTGTGTGTGTGTGTGTGTGTGTGTGTGTGTGTGTGTGTGTGTGTGTGTGTGTGGAC
The DNA here is from genome assembly GCF_029448725.1 of Salvelinus fontinalis. NCBI lineage: Eukaryota > Metazoa > Chordata > Actinopteri > Salmoniformes > Salmonidae > Salvelinus > Salvelinus fontinalis. The sequence continues at coordinate 18,640,134 of NC_074696.1, forward strand.
CTCAGCTTTGTATTTTAGCTTTGTATCCCCTTTATAACAGAAGAATGTTCCACAGACTATAAACTAATGGACTAATTTGTTAAGACAATATATAACATATTCTTTAGTAGCATGTTGTGATCAGAGCTTGTTTAACTAAGTGTTAGGACAATGTAATTATTTGCAAAGTTACATTCCCTCTCCCAGTGAAAGTGGCTTCTTCTAGTAAAGCTGCAATTAGTGACAATGTTAAAATGATTTCCTCCAAACAAAAACACAGGGATACAATTGTCCCTGTCATAACCATTTAACATTAACGAGTCTAATCAGCTCATCTCTGGCAGATTGGTGGTTTTACATGGGACACTGTGGGCTGGTAAGAGATAGGACAGGTCTTTCATAACACAAACACACACATGGACGCATGCACGGACAGGCTCAGATGCACACTCACAAGCACATGTACACACACAAACAAGCACACACACATACACACATACACAAAAGGACAAGAAATTATTTGTTCTGAGAAGCTACTCACCAGAACAGACCATCCTTTGAGTATCTTCTGAAAATGAATTATTTGCCTTGAAAATCTGGTAATGACATAATGCACAAGTACCATTAGGGGCTAAGGGGAGGGGAGTTATGTGGGACATAAATCCACAATCCACTGCCAGATACAAATCTGACTTTGCTCATGGTACACAGAGCATAAACAGAGTGATTTGTTTCCATCCATAGTATATCATCATAGTAGTGGAACATTCAGCATCTCTAAATAGTGTATCGTCGTAGTACCAGAACATTCAGCATCTCTAAATAGTGTATCGTTGTAGTACCAGAACATTCAGCATCTCTAAATAGTGTATCGTCGTAGTACCAGAACATTCAGAATCTCTAAATAGTGTATCGTCGTAGTACCAGAACATTCAGAATCTCTAAATAGTGTATCGTCGTAGTACCAGAACATTCAGAATCTCTAAATAGTGTATCGTCGTAGTACCAGAACATTCAGCATCTCTAAATAGTGTATCGTCGTAGTACCAGAACATTCAGAATCTCTAAATAGTGTATCGTCGTAGTACCAGAACATTCAGAATCTCTAAATAGTGTATCGTCGTAGTACCAGAACATTCAGAATCTCTAAATAGTGTATCGTCGTAGTACCAGAACATTCAGCATCTCTAAATAGTGTATCGTCGTAGTACCAGAACATTCAGCATCTCTAAATAGTGTATCGTTGTAGTACCAGAACATTCAGCATCTCTAAATAGTGTATCGTCGTAGTACCAGAACATTCAGAATCTCTAAATAGTGTATTGTCGTAGTACCAGAACATTCAGAATCTCTAAATAGTGTATCGTCGTAGTACCAGAACATTCAGAATCTCTAAATAGTGTATCGTCGTAGTACCAGAACATTCAGCATCTCTAAATAGTGTATTGTCGTAGTACCAGAACATTCAGAATCTCTAAATAGTGTATCGTCGTAGTACCAGAACATTCAGAATCTCTAAATAGTGTATCGTCGTAGTACCAGAACATTCAGAATCTCTAAATAGTGTATCGTCGTAGTACCAGAACATTCAGAATCTCTAAATAGTGTATCGTCGTAGTGCCAGAACATTCAGAATCTCTAAATAGTGTATTATCGTAGTAGTGGAACATTCACCATCTCTAAATAGTGTATCGTCGTAGTACCAGAACATTCAGCATCTCTAAATAGTGTATCGTCGTAGTACCAGAACATTCAGAATCTCTAAATAGTGTATCGTCGTAGTACCAGAACATTCAGCATCTCTAAATAGTGTATCGTCGTAGTACTGGAACATTCACCATCTCTAAATAGCTCATAGTTTTCTGTGTCCTCTCTGTTCCTGTCTGACTGGGTGCAACCCTATTGGCCCTGGTAAAAAGTAGTACACCATAAAGAGAATAGGGTGCCATTGGAATGTAGACGTTGCAGCAGGAGAATAATAAACTTCCCTTGAAGTTGCACTAGGCAGAAATCGCTCCGACATTTCCTGGTTGCTAAAACTTGAATAGTTCGCCTAATTTCAGTTCATGTGACAAAATAAACTAGCATAGTATAGAGAGTCATTAGAACATCTAAACCGCTTTGAATTATATTTTCCATAACCAAAAATATTGTTGTTTCAGCTGTTAGAATCTGGTGTACAAAGAAATAGTGCACATAGAACAGATATAACGCTTCTTAGACTTGCTTTCAAGTAGAATGATAGATCTATAACTCACATTTCTATGTGAATTTGGTCGAGTCGACCAAAAAGTTATATATTGCTACTTTATGTATAAACGAATCCCATTACATTGTACCACACCTGCAGTTTCAAAAGCAGTAGGTTGGTTATGAATGGCAGCAGTAGGTTGGTTATGAATGGCAGCAGTAGGTTGGTTATGAATGGCAGCAGTAGGTTGATTATGAATGGCATCAGTAGGTTGATTATGAATGGCAGCAGTAGGTTGGTTATGAATGGCAGCAGTAGGTTGGTTATGAATGGGAGCAGTAGGTTGGTTACGAATGGCAGTAGTAGCTTGGTTACGAATGGCAGCAGTAGGTTGGTTACAAATGGCAGCAGTAGGTTGGTTACGAATGGCAGCAGTAGGTTGGTTACGAATGGCAACAGTAGGTTGGTTATGAATGGCAGCAGTAGGTTGATTACGAATGGCAGCAGTAGGTTGGTTACGAATGGCAGCAGTAGGTTGGTTATGAATGGCAGCAGTAGGTTGGTTACGAATGGCAGCAGTAGGTTGATTATGAATGGCAGCAGTAGGTTGGTTACGAATGGCAACAGTAGGTTGGTTATGAATGGCAGCAGTAAGTTGGTTACGAATGGCAGCAGTAGGTTGATTATGAATGGCAGCAGTAGGTTGGTTATGAATGGCAGCAGTAGGTTTGTTATGAATGGCAGCAGTAGGTTGGTTACGAATGGCAGCAGTAGGTTGGTTACGAATGGCAGCAGTAGGTTGGTTACGAATGGCAGCAGTAGGTTGGTTACGAATGGCAGCAGTAGGTTGGTTACGAATGGCAGCAGTAGGTTGGTTACGAATGGCAGCAGTAGGTTGGTTACGAATGGCAGCAGTAGGTTGGTTACGAATGGCAGCAGTAGGTTGGTTACGAATGGCAGCAGTAGGTTGATTATGAATGGCAGCAGTAGGTTGGTTATGAATGGCAGCAGTAGGTTGGTTATGAATGGCAGCAGTAGGTTGGTTATGAATGGCAGCAGTAGGTTGATTATGAATGGCAGCAGTAGGTTGGTTATGAATGGCAGCAGTAGGTTGGTTATGAATGGCAGCAGTAGGTTGGTTACGAATGGCAGTAGTAGCTTGGTTACGAATGGCAGCAGTAGGTTGGTTACAAATGGCAGCAGTAGGTTGGTTACGAATGGCAGCAGTAGGTTGGTTACGAATGGCAACAGTAGGTTGGTTATGAATGGCAGCAGTAGGTTGATTATGAATGGCAGCAGTAGGTTGGTTACGAATGGCAGCAGTAGGTTGGTTATGAATGGCAGCAGTAGGTTGGTTACGAATGGCAGCAGTAGGTTGATTATGAATGGCAGCAGTAGGTTGGTTACGAATGGCAACAGTAGGTTGGTTATGAATGGCAGCAGTAAGTTGGTTACGAATGGCAGCAGTAGGTTGATTATGAATGGCAGCAGTAGGTTGGTTATGAATGGCAGCAGTAGGTTTGTTATGAATGGCAGCAGTAGGTTGGTTACGAATGGCAGCAGTAGGTTGGTTACGAATGGCAGCAGTAGGTTGGTTACGAATGGCAGCAGTAGGTTGGTTATGAATGGCAGCACTAGGTTGGTTATGAATGGCAGCAGTAGGTTGGTTACGAATGGCAACAGTAGATTGGTTACGAATGGCAGCAGTAGGTTGGTTATGAATGGCAGGAGTAGGTTGGTTATGAATGGCAGCAGTAGTTTGGTTACGAATGGCAGCAGTAGGTTGGTTATGAATGGCAGCAGTAGGTTGGTTATGAATGGCAGCAGTAGGTTGGTTATGAATGGCAGCAGTAGGTTGGTTACGAATGGCAGCAGTAGGTTGGTTACGAATGGCAGCAGTAGGTTGATTACGAATGGCAGCAGTAGGTTGGTTACGAATGGCAACAGTAGGTTGGTTACGAATGGCAGCAGTAAGTTGGTTACGAATGGCAGCAGTAGGTTGGTTATGAATGGCAGCAGTAGGTTGATTATGAATGGCAGCAGTAGGTTGGTTATGAATGGCAGCAGTAGGTTTGTTACGAATGGCAGCAGTAGGTTGGTTACGAATGGCAGCAGTAGGTTGGTTACGAATGGCAGCAGTAGGTTGGTTACGAATGGCAACAGTAGGTTGGTTATGAATGGCAGCAGTAAGTTGGTTACGAATGGCAACAGTAGGTTGGTTATGAATGGCAGCAGTAGGTTGATTATGAATGGCAGCAGTAGGTTGGTTATGAATGGCAGCAGTAGGTTGGTTACGAATGGCAGCAGTAGGTTGGTTATGAATGGCAGCAGTAGGTTGGTTACGAATGGCAGCAGTAGGTTGGTTATGAATGGCAGCAGTAGGTTGGTTACGAATGGCAACAGTAGGTTGGTTATGAATGGCAGCAGTAGGTTGGTTATGAATGGCAGCAGTAGGTTGGTTATGAATGGCAGCAGTAGGTTGGTTACGAATGGCAGCAGTAGGTTGGTTACGAATGGCAGCAGTAGGTTGGTTACGAATGGCAGCAGTAGGTTGGTTACGAATGGCAACAGTTGGTTGGTTACGAATGGCAGCAGTTGGTTGGTTACGAATGGCAGCAGTAGGTTGATTATGAATGGCAGCAGTAGGTTGGTTATGAATGGCAGCAGTAGGTTGGTTATGAAGGGCAACAGTAGGTTGGTAACGAATGGCAGCAGTAGGTTGGTTATGAATGGCAGCAGTAGGTTGGTTATGAATGGCAGCAGTAGGTTGGTTACGAATGGCAGCAGTAGGTTGGTTACGAATGGCAGCAGTAGGTTGGTTACGAATGGCAGCAGTAGGTTGGTTACGAATGGCAGCAGTAGGTTGGTTACAAATGGCAGCAGTAGGTTGGTTACGAATGGCAGCAGTAGGTTGGTTACGAATGGCAGCAGTAGGTTGGTTATGAATGGCAGCAGTAGGCTGGTTACGAATGGCAGCAGTAGGTTGGTTACGAATGGCAGCAGTAGGCTGGTTACGAATAGCAGCAGTAGGTTGGTTACGAATGGCAGCAGTAGCTTGGTTTTGAATGGCAGCAGTAGGTTGATTATGAATGGCAACAGTAGGTTGGTTATGAATGGCAGCAGTAGGTTGGTTATGAATGGCAGCAGTAGGTTGGATATGAATGGCAGCAGTAGGTTGGTTATGAATGGCAGCACTAGGTTGGTTATGAATGGCAGCACTAGGTTGGTTATGAATGCCAGCAGTAGGTTGGTTATGAATGGCAACAGTAGCTTGGTTATGAATGGCAGCAGTAGGTCGGTTATGAATGGCAGCACTAGGTTGGTTATGAATGGCAGCACTAGGTTGGTTATGAATGCCAGCAGTAGGTTGGTTATGAATGGCAACAGTAGCTTGGTTATGAATGGCAGCAGTAGGTCGGTTATGAATGGCAGCACTAGGTTGGTTATGAATGGCAGCACTAGGTTGGTTATGAATGCCAGCAGTAGGTTGGTTATGAATGGCAACAGTAGCTTGGTTATGAATGGCAGCAGTAGGTCGGTTATGAATGGCAGCAGTAGGCTGGTTACGAATGGCAGCAGTAGGTTGGTTATGAATGGCAGCAGTAGGTTGGTTATGAATGGCAGCAGTAGGCTGGTTACGAATGGCAGCATGCAGGCTTTCAGCCCAGTCTCCGATGTTCATTGGTCTTTTGTCTCATCCCCTGCTTTACAAATAAAAATATGGTAATATAAATTGAAAGTAAACGTTACATAAGTGGATTAAGGGGTGCTCTGGTGGGCATTGTTGAATCATTTCCACTTAATATGAAAGGATTTAAATCAGAATGCTCAATGATGATTGTCACGCCATGTGTATTGTAGTAACTTGCTTAAATATCAAAGGATTTATGCTACTTAGGTCATTGTTGATGATTACGCCGTGTGCATTGTATTATAGTCCATAAAGAGGAAGTTCAAGGTATCAGAAGACATCTGAGGGATGCTAATTTGACAGCGAGACACACACCATCAAGTGCCATTTAAAATCCAATAACGGTGTTATTGAACTGTGTTTCCTGAGTAATAGAGGAAGCACTTCAAAATGGAGGGATGGGATCACAAGCAAGCCAAAGCTCTGATGTTACAGAGGGGTGTGTTCCACCTTAGTCAATGGCAAAGGGTTTTTATGGCCTTTGTGCATCTTCTGTTGTCATTGTGTAAAATTACACTATAGATTAAAGAAGTCTATCTATGGCAACATAATGTTAACACAGTAGGGGGAGGCTGTAATGTCAGATTGTAAGCTAAGCAGGAGGTTGCCCTACCACATCGTCCCTACGTCATATTGTCCCTACTGTGATATCGTCCCTACTGTCATATCGTCCCTACGTCATATTGTCCCTACTGTCATATCTGTCATATCGTCCCTACTGTCATATCTGTCATATCGGCCCTACTGTCATATCGTCCCTACGTCATATTGTCCCTACTGTCATATCGTCCCTACTGTCATTATTGTCATATCGTCCCTACCTCATAACGTCCCTATGTCATATCGTCCCTACTGTCATATCGTCCCTACTGTCATATCTGTCATATCGTCCCTACGTCATATCGTCCCTACGTCATTGTTACGGATACAAGTATTCTGTGTGTAGCCTGTGTATTTCTTTTCTCTCCTTCTCCCCTATTCACAGGTGACAATCATCATTCCCCAATCAGTCATCAATCAGTCGCTAATCAGAAGACACCTGCTCCTTTTCTCCTACCCAATCACATTCCCTTTCCCTTGGTTTAAAAACCCTGTCAGTTGTGTTCTCTAGAGCTCAATTCTCTTTGTCAATGCCATCTGTCTGTAGATCTATTGTTTGGTTTGCAACTACATGTCACTTTGTCCCCACCTGTGAGTATTGGTTTTGTTATGGTGTTTCTTTGATAGTGGAAAAAGGGGGTAACCAGACAGGTCGCCCATGGGCATACACTACCCGTAGGTAAACTTTGTTAAATACACTAGTTAGAACTGGGCGGACCACCCACTGTATTATTGGTTAGTTAGTTAGCTGTTGGTGAAGTAGGCTAGTCTAGCTTAGGGGTGTTTGTGGATTCTTATTATTTCTTTCCTTGGGCCCAGCTCAGCCCCTTTTCCTGCTCATTACCGTGTGCTTGTAAATAAACCCTGAGTGTTTGACGGTAGATATTAGTTGTCGTGGTTATTTCGTTCTCACTCTTACTTTGTCACTACTATAATTTGCATGAGTTATGTTACGGGTCCCATTACCATCCCCCCTAGACTGTCGGGCCAAAGGGATTCGTAACAGTCATATCGTCCCTGCTGTCATATCGTCCCTGCTGTCATATCGTCCCTGCTGTCATATCGTCCCTGCTGTCATATCGTCCCTGCTGTCATATCGTCCCTGCTGTCATATCGTCCCTACTGTCATATCGTCCCTACTGTCATATCGCTGTCTGTCTGCATCTTAACTGGCCCCCCTATTCCCAACATAGTGCACTACATTTGACCAAAACCCTGTGGGCCCTAGTCAAAAGTAGTGCACTACACTCTTGGAAAAACAGATGCCATCTAGAACCTAAAAGGTTCCAGGTAGAACCCTTTTGGCTCCAGGTAGAACCTTTTGGGGTTTTGTTTAGAACCCATTCCACAGAGGGTTCTACCTGGAACCAAAAAGGATTATTCTATGGGGACAGACAGAATGTGTGATTCGCAGTTAGAAGAGCATCATAACTCCGTCGTTTCTAGCGTCTCCAGACAGTGACAACCAGATTGACAACATCTATCAGACTTGGTCTCCTCACACTACACACACACACGCATGCACACACACACACGCATGCACACACACACACACACACACAACACATGCACGCACACATGCACATGCACACACGCGCGCACACACACACACATGCACGCACACACGCGCACACACACACACATGCACGCACACACACACACAAAAACACACACACATGCACACACACACACGCACGCACACACACACACACAGAGTACTGCATCCTCCTGATGGATTGGAGCTAAAGGCTGACAGATCTGCTGATCTATGTTTATGATGGTGTGTGTGTGTGTGTTTGGTAGGAGAACCGTTATCTCAGCAGGGGGCTAACAATGCCAGCATATGGAGGAAGCACAAAATAAAACTACTACATAAAAATGTTGAAGAAAATAAATAGTTGCACTCTCACACAAACTGATTGTAGGCTGTTACATAAACACTTGCGAAAGACTTCCATTACAAGATCCATGATTGGTAGTACAGATCTTCTCCAATATGAATGTAATGCCAAAGGCAATCTGGTGCTGTGCGTTCACAGCAGATGGGACACTATGACATTGAGTTTGAGCGGCAGCAATCCAATAAGCATTTACAGCTTAAACCATCGACAGGAGAGGTTCTGTAAACATTGGTGTGAGGTAAAATTACAAAGTACATTGTACTTGATTACTCCTCCCTGGTAACTTACAGGTTAATACTGTACAACCATTAGCTGCTCATGTTGAGGTCAATGCTCAGTGAAGACCATAAGCTTAGCGCAACAAGAGACTGATGCAGGTCCAGTCATGAGACAATCCCAATTAAACAATGTTTTGTGGTGACGTGAAATGCTGTATACCCAAAATAAGACATTTATACAGACCCATACCGCTAGGATCACTGAGTTAGAATGATTGCGTAATAGGTGAAAATATTACAGCCTTGGGAAGGAAGGAGGGAGGGAGGGAGAGGAGGCTGAACTGTAGTTTACAGGCCCGTGTCAGAGGGCCGAGGAGAGAACGAGAGGAGATGTGTTTGGGTCTGACGTCTCAGCGTGGGAGGCTAGACTAGGGGACACAGAGATGCGCAACCAAACAAACAAGTCATTTTGAGTCCCTTTCTGCACCCTGGGTCTATCTATATATGTCTATGTCCGGTCTCTGAGACACAGTACCAGTCAAAAGTTTGGATACACCTACTCATTCCTGGGATTTTCTCTATTTTTACTATTTTCTACAAAAGTTAATTTGTGGAATTTATTTATTTCTTTGAGCCAATCAGTTGTGTTGTGACAAGGTAGGGGTGGTATACAGAAGATAGCCCTATTTGGTAAAAGACCAAGTCCATATTATGGCAAGAACAGCTCAAATAAGCAAAGAGAAACAAATGTCCATCATTACTTTAAGACATGAAGGTCAGCCAATTCGTAACTTTGAAAGTTTCTTCAAGTGCAGTTGTAAAAACCATCAAGCGCTATGATGAAACTGGCTCTCATGAGGACCGCCACAGGAAAGAAAGACCGAGAGTTACCTCTGCTGCAGAGGATACGTTCATTAGTTACCAGCCTCAGAAATTGCAGCCCAAATAAATGCTTTACAGAGTTCAAGTAACAGACACATCTCAACATCAACTGTTCAGAGGAGACTGCGTGAATCAGGCCTTCATGGTTGAATTGCTGCAAATAAACCACTACTAAAGGACACCAATAAGAAGAAGAGACTTGCTTGGGCCAAGGAACACGAGCAATGGACATTAGACCGGTGGAAATCTGTCCTTTGGTCTGATGAGTCCAAATGTGAGATTTTTGATTCCAACCACTGTATCTTTGTGAGACGCAGAGTAGGTGAACGGATGATCTCCGCATGTGTGGTTCCCACCGTGAAGCATTAAGGAGGAGTTGTGATTGTGTGGGGTGCTTTGCCGGTGACACTGTCAGGGATTTATTTAGGATTCAAGGCACACTTTTTATTTAACCTTTATTTAACTATGCAAGTCAGTTAAGAACAAATTGTTATTTACAATGACGGCCTACTCCGGCCAAACCCTAACCCGGGCGACGCTGGGCCAATTGTACACTTAACCAGCATGGCTGCAGTGATACGCCATCCCATCTGGTTTGCGCTTAGTGGGACTATCATTTGTTTTTCAACAGGACAATGACCCATAACACACCTCCAGGCTGTGTAAGGGATATTTAGATCACCGACAGTAAGGCAACTGCACCGCCGCGTGCAACTGCAGGGCTCCCCAGAGGGTGGTGCAGTCTGCCCAACGCTTCATTGTGTACAAACTGCAGTACCTGCCCTCCAGGAAACTTACAGCACTCGATGTCACAGGAAGGCCAAAAAGATCATCAATGACAACAACTACCCGAGCCACATCCAGAAGGCGAGGTCAGTACAGGTGCATCAAAGCTGGGACCGAGATGCCATCAGACTGTTAAATAGCAATCACTAGCACGTTAGAGGCTGCTTCCCTATATACATAGACTTGACATCACTGGCCACCTTAATAATGGAACACTAGTCACTTTACATATTTGCATTACTCATCTCATATGTACAGTTGAAGTCGAAAGTTTACATGCACCTTAGCCAAATACATTTAAACTCAGTTTTTCACAATTCCTGACATTTAATCCTAGTAAAAAATTCCCTGTCTTAGGTCAGTTAGGATCACCACTTTATTTTAAGAATGTGAAATATCAGAATAATAGTAGAGAGAATGATTTATTTCAGCTTTAATTTCTTTCATCACATTCCCAGTGGGTCAGACGTTTACATACACTCAATTAGTATTTGGTAGCATTGCATTTAAATTGTTTAACTTGGGTCAAATGTTTCGGGTAGCCTCCACAAGCTTCCCACAATAAGTTGGGTGAATTTTGTCCCATTCCTCCTGACAGAGCTGGTGTAACTGAGTCAGGTTTGTAGGCCTCCTTGCTCGCACACACTTTTTCAGTTCTGCCCACACATCTTTGTGATGGCCACTCCAATACCTTGACTTTGTTGTATTTAAGCTATTTTGCAACAACTTTGGAAGTATGCTTGGGGTCATTGTCCATTTGAAAGACCCATTTGCACCCAAGCTTTAACTTCCTGACTGATGTCTTGAGATGTTGCTTCAATATATCCACATAATTTTCCTTTCACATGATGCCATCTATTTTGTGAAGTGCACCAGTCACCTCTTGCAGCAAAGCACCCCCACAACACAATGCTGCCACCTCCGTGCTTCACGTTTGGGATGGTGTTCTTCGACTTGCAAGCATCCCCCTTTTTACTCCAAACATAACACTGGTCATTATGGCTAAACAGTTCTATTTTTGTTTCATCAGACCAGAGGACATTTCTCCAAAAAGTACAATCTTTGTCCCCAAGTGCAGTTGCAAACTGTAGTCTGTCTTTTTTATGGCAGTTTTGGAGCAGTGGCTTCTTCCTTGCTGAGCAGCCTTTCAGGTTATGTTGATGTAGGACTCATTTTACTGTGGATGTAGATACTTTTGTACCTGGTTCCTCCAGCATCTTCACAAGATCCTTTGCTGTTGTTCTGGGATTGATTTGCACTTTTTGCACCAAAGTATGTTCATCTCTAGGAGACAGAATGTGTCTCCTTCCTGAGCGGTATGACTGCTGCGTGGTCCCATGGTGTTTATACTTGTGTACTATTGTTTGTTACAGGTGAACGTGGTACCTTCAGGCACTTGGAAATTGCTCCCAAGGATGAACCAGACTTCTGGAGGTCTACAAAAAAATTCTGAGGTCTTGGCTGATTTCTTTTGATTTTCCCATGATGTCAAGCAAAGAGGCACTGAGTTTGAAGGTAGGCCTTGAAATACATCCACAGGTACACTTCCAATTGACTCAAATTATGTCAATAAGCCTATCAGAAGCTTCTAAAGCCATGACATAATTTTCTGGAAATTTTCAAGCTGTTTAAAGGCAGTGGACTTAGTGTTTGTAAACGTCTGACCCACTGGAATTGCGATGCAGTGAATTATAAGTGAAATAATCTCTCTGTTAACAATTGTTGGAAAAATGACTTGTCACACACAAAGTAGATGTCCTAACCGACTTGCCAAAACTATAGTTTGTTAACAAGAAATGTGTTGAGTGGTTGAAAAACGAGTTTTAATGACTCCGACCTAAGTGTATGTAAACTTCTGACTTCAACTGTATATACTGTATCCTGTTCTATTCTACTGTGTTTTAGTCTATGCCACTCCGACATTGCTCATCCAAATATTTATTTATTCTTAATTCCATTCCTTTACTTTAGATTTGTGTGTATTGTTGTGAAATGTTTTTTTTTTAGATTTGACTTGTTAGATATTACTGCGCTGTTGGAGCTAGAAACACAAGCATTTCGCTACGCCCGTAATAACATCTGCTAAACATATGTATGTGACCAATAAAATATGATTTGATATTTGACCACACCAAGTGATGGAGTGCTGCATCAGATGACCCAGCCTCCACAATCACCCGACCTCAACACAATTGAGATGGTTTGGGATGAGTTGGACCGCAGCGTGAAGGAAAAGCAGCCAACAAGTGCTCAGCATACATGGGAACTCCTTCAAGACTGTTGGGAAAGCATTCCAGGTGAAGCTGGTTGAGAGAATGCCAAGAGTGTGTAAAGCTGTCATTAAGGCAAAGGGTGGCTACTTTGAAGAATATAAAATAGAAATGTCTTTTGATTTGTTTAACACTTTTTTGGGTTACAGCATGATTCCATATGTGTTATTTCATAGTTTTGATGCCTTCACTATTATTTTACCATGTAGAAAATAGTAAAATATAGAAAAACCCTTGAATGAGTAGGTGTGTCCAAACTTTTGACTGGTACTGTAGGTCTACTCTTACTTAGTTTGAATGCTAAGATTCAGATTATTTTCATGAAACTTAACAGGCATGGTGAATTCACCACCAGTTTCAAGTTGAACACTATCATTTAATGATTCCTATTTATGGGTTGGGGTTTTCCTGTAAGTATTGTAAAACAGCAATTAGAATAATATTATTGAAATGGCTTTACAAATCCAACTTCATTGCCACTGACTTATTATGGGTTTACAAACACACAATACTATGAATATGGGGGCGGAATGCTTTTTCCTTTTTAGCTGTGATTAGGAACCAACAGGCCTTGAAATTGTACTTCATGTTATAGATACCCTATAGTTGCAGCAGGCTCTTAGAAAAGCAAAAGCTTTCCCTTTTTAGGATGATAACAGCCTTTACCAGAGTCTACTGATGAGAATAACTGTCCTTTTCAGAGGACAACTGAGCTCTGATGGGCCCAGACTTTGCCTGCGTCTCAAATGGCCCCCTATTCCTTCCATAGTGCACTACTTTGACCAGAGCTCCTTTGGCCCTCGTCAAAAGTAGTGCACTATGTCGGGAATAAAATGCCATTTGAGACTTTGTGTTGTATAATGGGTGTCAAAAGCATTACTGTACGACGGTTGATGAATGAGAGAGCAGGAATATAAATTAAGTCAAACACTACACTACATAATTTCCCTCACATACTTACCACGCAAATCTTCTGAAGCTTGAAATGTGTATTTTCCATTAAGGACACTACATATCAAAGTACACCTAAATAATTTAGTGGGGACATTTTTATAGACAAATAATACAGGGAGAATTGGTTGTTGTCTGCTGAGAGGTACATCGGTGATGAGGTATTTTGGAACTTTTAAAACCATATTTTTCTGCTCCTTCTCGAAAAAACACACACACACACACACACACACACACACACACACACACACCAAGGCTGTTCTGAAGTACTAGAGGTTACCTGTTATCGTGCGGGAAAGAAAGAAATAACAGAGAATCTTTTCCAATATATTTCTGATTGCAATAGCTTTCAAACAAAAAGCTGGTCGATTTGTGAATTAAAAAAACACAGTTTTTCTCTTGTTTGAAGTAACTCCACACAAAGAGCTTAGAGGTTGAGAGGCAAACACAAGCAAAACAAAAGATCCAAAAACAGTGGTCAAAACATTTCACATCTATTACACACACAAACTTTGCGGTCATGTTGACATGGGCACTGGACAACATAGCCATGAACATACTAAATATACAGAAATATTCATCTCCCTCCAAATGAAGAAAAAAACAACCTTAACATTGTGTTCGTATCCAGAACAAATCAAACTTAACATTGTGTTCATATCCAGAACAAATCAAACTTAACATTGTGTTCATATCCAGAACAAATCAACCTTAACATTGTGTTCATATCCAGAACAAATCAACTTTAACATTGTGTTCATATCCAGAACAAATCAAACTTAACATTGTGTTCATATCCAGAACAAATCAAACTTAACATTGTGTTCATATCCAGAACAAATCAACCTTAACATTGTGTTCATATCCAGAACAAATCAAACTTAACATTGTGTTCATATCCAGAACAAATCAAACTTAACATTGTGTTCATATCCAGAACAAATCAACCTTAACATTGTGTTCATATCCAGAACAAATCAACCTTAACATTGTGTTCATATCCAGAACAAATCAAACTTAACATTGTGTTCATATCCAGAACAAATCAACCTTAACATTGTGTTCATATCCAGAACAAATCAAACTTAACATTGTGTTCATATCCAGAACAAATCAACCTTAACATTGTGTTCATATCCAGAACAAATCAACCTTAACATTGTGTTCATATCCAGAACAAATCAAACTTAACATTGTGTTCATATCCAGAACAAATCAACCTTAACATTGTGTTCATATCCAGAACAAATCAAACTTAACATTGTGTTCATATCCAGAACAAATAACCTTAACATTGTGTTCATATCCAGAACAAATCAAACTTAAAATATGGATGGATCAAAACCTTTCTAAATCATCTATAAGAATGCACAGTAGTTAACACCTTCTCTGATATCAGACAGAATGAGCTCTTAGGGCTCTATTTAATCTGGATCGCTGAAGCCTTACAGAATGAGCTCTTAGGGCTCTATTTAATCTGTATCGCTGAAGCCTTACAGAATGAGCTCTTAGGGCTCTATTTAATCTGTATCGCTGAAGCCTTACAGAATGAGCTCTTAGGGCTCCATTTAATCGGGATCGCTGAAGCCTTACAGAATGCGCACTAGAAATGTAAAGGTAATTTCCGATTGAGGAAACATTTCCTTTACATTTCAATCGCTCTGTAACGCCGAACTTCCTCAATCCAAATTGAATAGAGCCTATTGAGACCTCATCTAATGGCCTTCTCCCATTTCAAACTGATTGTCTCTGTCTCTTCCATGATGGCCCAACAACAGCAAAGACATTGGATTCAGTATAAACATTGGCATAAGTGTAAAGATTTATTTGATCTTGGCCTAATAGGAATTGAAGCTGTAAAATAAATTAGATTGGCACAATAAGTGTGACAGGGTCTAAGGTAAGATAAGCTTGATTGTCCCCAAAGAAAGATGTGTCTTAGGCATTCAAATCCAGACTCGTCTGCTATGGGTCTGGGCACCTGAGGCCTCATGTATAAATTGTTTGAGATGTATAAATCATATTGTTGCTGTGGATTTCGTTGTATGCACAATTTAGGATTAAATATAGATAAAAAAGGTGTTATAAATGACTCCCCTCGGCTGTCCTCGGTACCCTACTAAAGTCTTGGTATATATCTAGCATAGTGCTCTACTCTTAGAAATAAAGGTGCTATCTAGAACCTAAAAGGGTTCTTTGGCTGTCCCCATAAGAGAACCTGTTGAAAAAAACGTTTTGGGTTATACCTTTCCACTGAGGGTTCTACATGGAACCCAAAAGGTCTCTACATGGAACCAAAAAGGGTTCTATGGGGACAGCAGAAGAACCCTTATGGAACTCTTTTTTCCTAAGTGTCCACTATATCCAGATCAGAGCTGTTCTTAGTTTCTGAAAGTCCCCTGGAGATAAATCATAGCAGATGTCTATCTTTAAACACCATTAATGTGAAGATGGGAATAATTTAAACATCAGAAGGCCCCAAGGCTCATGCATCACTAGCTCCATTTACACACTGATAAACATGAACACACACACACACACGCTCGCACACACACACGCTCGCACACACATCTTTACTCAATACAAAACAGTATTTCAATGGTTTAGATTGGTTTTCCATGTGTCTAATTTAGGAATCTTATGGTTGCGCAACCTACAAAGGAATACATTTGAGAGTAGGTGGAGATGAGGATTTCTGAGAAACAAAAGGTAAATAATAGTTATAACCCCACTTAAGATATCTCTTGAGATTCTGTTTCCATTCCTGACTCCCTAGGACAGCCTTTGTGACATAAAAGCAAAATCCCACTCCTAGAAATTAGCCTGGGCTAGCAGATTGGCTAAGAGCAAGGGATTCCACACTACTCAATTCAGATATTCTGCGCTACTGATTAAATTGACCCCTGATTGAAATGCCTCAAAGACTTTCATTTAGGATCTAAGGGCATAATAATCTATGGGCATAATATAGGTGTATGAAAATAAACAGTGAATGAAAATACACTGTATTATTCACACAAGAAAAATGACAACAGAATCTTTCAAATAGCCCTCAATCAGAATGATTTTCTTCACATTTGACAGATTCTGTACACTAGAAGGATGCTATTTCAAGGTAATTATGTTTTCAATATAGATAATTGCCTGGGGAAACGAGGGTTTTACATGGAAACATCTTCCATAGGCCTAGATTGTCAAGACTTTTCTTTTAAAAAGGGTATATTGTTATTGTTTTTATGATTATTTTTGCAGGTAACCATACTGTTTTTTCTTCTCTCCTCCCTCTCTACTCATAACTGATATGACATAGAGAAAATCATTTCACCATATTGGAATGGCTTTCATTTAAGCACAAAACATCAAATAACGCTTATTGTGGAGTCCTAGAAGCTTCACATTAGACCTTTTGGCAAATGGACACGTCAAACAAAATACAGACTATTTCACTGAAAATATTCTCAAGAGAATGAGCGGTGTGACAAACACACCGCTAGCACAGTCAGCAGCTGTAAGCAGTCTGGAGGAGCTCGCTAGCTTCACGAAACAGACAGAAAGTGTTTAAAGAGCAAGTCGTTGGCAAGGAAAAAAAACATTTAGTCATAAAAAATTAAATCCTCTAAAACACACTTTGACACTTTTAAAGTGAAAGTGGGAAACCATTATTTACAGGATTCCAGAACTTAGGCACAGGGAGCCTTTTAAACCATTGACCTCGTGTCGCCATGGACAAACACACATGCACTGTGCTGTCCGACAGTATGTGACCTTCAGGGGATCTCTTCAGTGTTGGATTCAGTTCACACAGAGCATGCCTCTCATACGGGCAGCCCACCCCACACACCCTTTGGTATAGGCAAAGCAACAATACAGTTTCATCATCACCATTAGCATCATCATCTTCATCATCATTATAATAATCATCATAGTCATTCTAATTATCATCATCATCATCAACAACCTTAACATTCCCATGATGTGTTAAGTCCCACAGATAGCAGCTTTAGGACGCGCCACATTTCAAACGCGGCTCCCGTTTCATGTACTGTATATCTTAGTGTTTTTAATAAGCAGCCATAGCAGCAGCAATGTCATGTAAATGAAGCATCAGCCATCATTGGCCAATTCATGGGAGAGATATCACTGTCCAGACACACACTGTCTTCTCCTTCACAGTCTGGGGCTGAACCCACCAGTTCTATCTATGAAATGTGGAACTGCGGCGGGATATTAGAGAAACGTCTCCATCTTGGTTCCTCTATTAATTCTACTCTCCTCCGACACTCAGACTGCCTCCCGCTTGTCAGGCGTACGTCTCCCCTGTCTTAAGAGCCACCAGCTCAGAGTCCTCAGAGGTGTGTCTGCCGTTTAAGTGTTCGCTGTTGCAGTCGTGGTGGTACATGAAGGCGGGCACCTCAGTGATGGATGTGGCTGTGTAGGAGGTAGAGCGCATGGAGCAGTGGTCCCTCCGTCTCTGACCCCACTGGGCCTTGTACTGAATCCATTGTCGCTTCAGAGCCGCCTGGACCTGAGAAAAAGGGACATTCAGATTATAAACTGTATTCTCTAATGGGTGAGTAAACATGCAAACGCATAAACACACACATAGAGAGAGGGTACAACCATATTTAGCTACTCTTGGAGGACAATGGAAGTACATTTCATAAAAGCTTCTTTATGAATTAAATCAATGCATTTCAGCTGTTGCCTTCATCAGGGTTTTACAGACTCATTAGGCAGGGACAGGTGCATAAAACAAATACACATAGCCTGTTTGTACCTCACTGTCATCACACAGCCTTTTTTTCACCAAAGAAAACAAGTGATAGACAACAATACAGATATAAACAAATTAAATAAAGTGTGCAGGTGTGGTTGGAAACCCAAGGGCTGATTTGAAAACCACAAATCTATATAGTTTACAATTGGCTCATTCATCCCCCTCCTCTCCCCTGTAACTATTCCCCAGGTCGTTGCTGCAAATGAGAACGTGTTCTCAGTCAACTTACCTGGTAAAATAACGGTAAAATAAATAAATAAATATACAGTCATGTGAAAAAGTAAGTACATCCACTGGAAAGTATTATTTATACATGTTTTTAACATTTTTGAACACATGGATATGAGCTCAATTCCCACCACATTCATTGACAAAGGTAACCCAGTATAACAAATCACCCCCAAAAATGTTTGGGAAAATGTTATGGAATTAAATAAACAAAAATGCATTTTCCTTATGCAGAAAAAGTTAGTACACCCCTACCTTTACCATCACATTAAATGGCTAAAATTAGAATCAGGTGCACCAAAACAGGTGCAAATGATTACAAAATAATTAGACAGAAATTAAGGAGGGTCCAGCCTTCCATAAAGATTAGAAACTTGGTCTGGTTTGGTCTTAACCATATGGGTGTGTGGTAATACGTCATGCCAAGATCAAATGACCTACCCGAGGCCCTCAGAAGAAATATTATTGATGCTTGTGAGTCTGGGAGGGGTTACAAATCCATTTCCAAGCAATTCTAAGTACATCATTACACTGTCCGACGGCTCATCTACAAATGGGAGAAAATTCCAGACCACAGGCAATATACCTAGGACAGGTCGTCCCACCAAATTCAGTCCAAGAGTTGACCCGAAAAACACTTATAGAAGTCTCTAAAAAACCCAGGGTAACATCAAGGGATCTACAGACCTCTCTTGTCCCAATCAATGTCGAAGTGCTTGAGTCAACTGTCAGAAAGAGACTGCACAAGCGTGGCCTACATGGGAGGTCAGGAAGGAGGAAGCCTCTGCTCTCAAAAAATAATATCAAGACACAACTGACGTTTGCCAGACAACACCTGGGTAAAGACCAAGACTACTGGCACAATATGCTCTGGACAGATGAGTCAAAGGTAGAGTTGTTTGGCCGCAATGCCAGACGCCATGTTTGGCGAAAACGAAACACTGCCTTTGAACAGAAAAACCTCATACCAACCGTAAAGCATGGAGGTGGTGGCATTATGGTTTGGGGCTGCCTCAGGGCCTGGCCAACTTGCCATCATTGAGTCAACTATGAATTCTATAATGTACCAGATAATTCTTGAGAAGCATATGAGGCCATCTGCCAAAAAGCTGAACTGAACATGGATCTTGCAACAGGACAAAGATCCAAAAGCAAAGCTACAACAGAATGGCTGAAAAAGAAGAAATGGAGGGTTATGGAGTCAAAGCCCAATTCCTATCGAAATGCTGTGGGGGGACTGGAAGTGGGACGTGCATGCAAGAAAGCTCTCGAACATGACACAATTTAAGTAGTACTGTAATGAAGAGTGGGCAAAAATTCCTCCCAGTCGATGTAAGAGACTGATCGACAGTTACAAGAAACGGCTACATTATGTTATTTCAGCCAAAGGGGGCAACAGAAGCTATTGAAGCTAGAGTGTACTTCTTTTTTCTGCACTATGGAATTGCATTTCAGTAGATTTTTTTAATGAATAAATAATTGCAAAGTATAATCTTTCAGTGTCATTTGTTAAAATAGTGTAATGACCCGGCTGGGTCATAAAGGGAAAAGAGACGGACTCTAGGTGTGCAGGTCAGAACACAGGTTTATTCATAAACTGGGCTATTGTTCCGGCCACAACCCACGCCGCTAAATGCCGAACGTACACAATGTTACCCTGTCGGGTCAAGAGTCACTCTCATAGGAACAGATCAAGGCACGAACAGAAGAGAGAGAACAATGAGACAGTAATCCCTATTTATGCATTTCCAAATCCCGCGGTATTACCCATCATACCCCCCCAACCTTTCCATCTGTCCTGACATATTCAACCCCTGCTAGTAGCCATGAGAACAATAACACACCCACAAACACAGAACACAATACCGGGTCGTTACATAGCCCCCCCCTTTCTAAACCCTAGCCCCTAGGGTTACACAACAAAATCCTTAAAACGACCCGGAGGTCGCATCAGTCTCTTGGGCCTCCCCGTGACTCTCAGCGGTGGCCCCCCAGAACGCTCCTCTGCCCCAATGTCATTTCCAGCGCCCTCCGAAGAAGCAGCCCCCTCCCCAGGCTCAGGTTGTGCTAGAGTCTCCTCGTTAGACTGTTCCCGTGGGCTCACATCAGAGCCCTCACTCCCATTCCCTACCGTTTTCCTCCCTCTGTAGGGTGCCAATCGATCCCGGTGGACCACCACCTTCCTGCTCCGTGGGGGAACCTCCACCCGGTACGTCACCTCCCCCACTCTCTCTATCACCAGACACGGCCCCACCCATGCACTGTCCAGCTTTGGGCACCGCCCCTTCTTGCGCGTGGGGTTGTGAAGCCACACACATTCTCCCGCTCCAAAGTGCCTCCCCCTAGCGCGCGAGTCGTAGTGGCGCTTTTGGCGCACCCCTGCGTTTTCGAGTTGCTCTCTTGCGAAGGTGTGAGCCGCTTCTAACCGGTTCTGCAGACGACACACATAGTTCGGGCCAGGCAAAACCCCGTCGTCATTATCAGGAGGGTGGCCAAACGTTAGTTCGGCTGGGGTGCGCAACTCACGACCTAACATTAGTAGTGCTGGGGAGCACGCAGTCGATTCTTGAACAGCCGACCTACACGCCATAAGAATAAACGGTAAGTGGGTGTCCCAATCTCTCTGGTGTTTTGAGGTAACGATGGCCAGCTGCTGTGCTAATGTTCTGTTAAATCTTTCCACCAACCCATCGCTCTGCGGGTGAAGCGGAGTAGTGCGCGTCTTCTCCGCGCCCAACCGTCTACACAACTCTGAGAACACCCGTGACTCGAAGTTTCTTCCCTGGTCGCTGTGAATAGACTGTGGCACCCCAAACCGACTGATTATTCCCCCCACCAACGCATCAGCTATTGTCCCCGCCTCCTGGTCTGGGAGAGCGTAAGCCTCCGGCCACTTGGTGAAGTAGTCCATGGCGGTTAGAATCCACCTGTTACCGCTGTCTGTGGTTGGAAACGGCCCTACTATGTCTACCCCCAGTCTCTCCATGGGCTCCCCTACTGGGAATTGTTGTAGGAGGGCGTGTGACTGACCTGGAGGTCCTTTTTTAGCAGCACACTCGTCGCACTGCCTACAAAAGTCCTCAACATCCCTCCTGTGCCTTGCCCAATAGAAGCCTTTACGCATGCGCTTTAACGTTTTGGAGACCCCAAAATGCCCTGCGCCTACTCCCCCATGAAGCTGCTGTAACACGCTCCCCTGCAGCCTTTTGGGCACCACTACCTGCCACGTAATTTCTCCAGTCGCTGGCTTTTTCCACCCCCTCTGGAGCACTCCCTCAGCCACTCTAAGGACTGTGAATTTAGCCCACAGTCCTTTGGTGACTGGTGATAGAGGGGCTACTTCCCCCCACGGCGGTCGTCTTCTCTCTTCCACCCACCGCAGCACAGGACGCAGCTCTGCGTCCTCCTCCTGGCGACGCCTCCACTCCCCAACGTCCACAGCCTCAAGCTCCCGGCACTCTGTCACACTCAGCTGACTCACCGTGGCGGTGACTCCCTCCTCCCTGCACAGTTCTCTCTCTCGCTCCACCCGTTTGGCGCAGTACCCACAGCCATCCTCAGCACACGGGCGGCGGGACAAGGCGTCTGCATTGCTGTGGCGAAGGCCGGCTCTGTGCTCCACCTGGAAGTCGTAGGGTTGTAGCTCCTCCAGCCAGCGGGCAATCTGACCCTCTGGCTCTTTGAAGGAGAGAAGCCACTGCAGGGCGGAGTGATCCGTCCGGACCACAAACGGCAGGCCCCCCAGGTAGTACTTGAAATGGCGTACTGCTGCCACGACAGCCAAAAGCTCTCTCCTTGTCACGCAGTAGCGTTTTTCAGCCTTATCAAAAGTCCTGCTGTAATAAGCTACTACGTGTTCCCCATCAGGACCCCGCTGAGCCAGCACAGCCCCCAACCCCTCATTGCTTGCGTCGGTGTCCAGGATGAACGGACGGTTCGGGTCTGGTGAGGCCAGGACAGGGGCCTCCATCAGGGCCCGTTTGAGGGCCTCAAACGCCCGCTGGTGCTCTTCGGTCCACTGAAAAACAGTGTCCTCCTTGAGTAGCTGGTTCAAAGGAGCCGCTATCCCCGCAAACCCCTTCACAAACCTACGATAGTAGGATGCCAGTCCCAGGAAGCTCTTAACCTCTTTTTTTCCCCCTGGAACTGGCCACCCCCTCACAGCCTCTACTTTGTCTGGCATCGTGCTGATGCCCTCACCACCCAGCTGATGCCCCAGGAACGCCACCTCCCTTTGCATGAAATGGCACTTTCCCGGATGTAATTTTAGCCCCGCCCCCGAGATTCTCTCCAACACTCGCCTAATTGCCCCCAGTGCCCCCTCAAACGATGTGCCGTGCACCAATATGTCGTCTAGGTACACAACACACTCGTCTCTCGGAACCCCCGCCAGCACTCTGTCCATGAGCCTCTCAAAGGTGGCAGGAGCATTACAGAGCCCGAAGCACAGCACCTTGAACTGCCAATGGCCCCTATCTGTGGAGAAGGCCGTTTTTTCACGTGCCCCTGGCGAGAGGGGCACCTGCCAGTAGCCACTGCGCAGATCAAGGGAGGAGAACCACGAGGACCCTCTCACGTGGTCTAGCGACTCATCAATCCTCGGTAGGGGATAAGAGTCTTTAGTGGTGACAGAATTTAGGCCCCTGTAGTCAACACAAAACCTAAGTTTACCCCCTTTCTTAGGCACCATGACGACCGGCGCGGACCATGGGCTATCTGATGGCTCAATGAAATCAGCCCGCAACATGTCAACAATAGCTGTGTCTGCTGCTTCCCTCCTGGCAAGGGGAATACGACGGGGCCGAATTTTAATGGGTCGGGCGTCCCCAGTGTCTATTTCGTGCTGAACTAGGTGCGTTTGTCCTACCTCATCTTCCCCCCAAGCGAAGCTATCTTTAAAGTCCAACAGCAGCTGCTTTAACTGTCTCTGTTGTCCCTCATCCAGACCCTGACAGTTCTTCAGCCACACAGCCTCGACGGCGTCGATAGCTTCCTCCTTCCCCCCGTCGGGCTGATGGGTTGAAGGGGCCAGTGTGTTTTGGGCTACTGGGCTGCCTGTGCTTGCACCATGATGGGGAGTGAAGGCCGTCGCCGCCGGAGACAGCTGCTGGGATGGCACAACGACCAAGGGAGCAGCCGGGATGACCGGTGGAGTTTCTGCAAGCTTGGAGGAAGACGGAGGAACAGCCCTGCCCCCTGCTGGCCCTCCCGAAGGCGACATTCCCACTGTGGGCCCCCCCGACAGCCTCAAAGTACCTGACGCTAAGTCCAACTGAGCCCCACAGTTTTTCAAAAAGTCCATTCCCAGTATACAGGGGTCCTGCACCGCTGCTACCCACACCGGACACCCCACAGTTCTCCCCCCCACAGTCACAGATAGCTGACACTTCCCTAACATGGGGGCTAGCTCCCCCGTGACAGTCCGTAGCTGGACATGGGTCGGCTCCACCCGCACCCCAACAGGTAGTATGTCTGGTCTCACCAGGGTTACTGTAGAGCCCGTGTCGACCAGGGCCAAACATTCCACCCCCTCTACCTTGACGACGACATTGCAGAAGTCCCCAACGGTGGTACGTCCCACCACAACTACCGGACTAGGAAACACGGCGGCAGCTACACCCTGGGGGAGCAGGACCCCACCCTCTTGTCTGCGCTGCTGGGTACCTCCTTTGCTTACAGTGGGTTCGGGGGCGGGGGGGTGGATCCGCGCTGCCCCCTGCGCGAGAACCCGTTGTCGTTTCCCTGGTGACGGGGGAATCTGCCACACTCCCGCTGAATGTGGCCAGGTTGGCCACAACCCCAGCAGACAATAGGAGTTGAGCTGACACTGCGACGTTGCCTTGAGCCCCTCTCCATGACAAGCGAAGCAGTCTTGACCAGCCCGCCCAACTCGTCAACCCACTCTGGCTTTGTGACCCCTGGCACCCCAGCCACCGCTGCTCTCACCTCTGGTTGACTGGTGACTTCCACTCTCACTCCCTCACCCCAGATCAGCTCCCTCTTCCTGGCTATCTCCACTGCAGCCTGCAGAGATGGTGGGTCCGCCATCTGAACATGCTTACCCAGTTCGGTGGAAGAGAGCGCTCTAATAAAACTGTCCCGTGCCAGCTCGTCTTGCACCCCAATCGGCATAGTTGCATAAGCCCGCCTGGTCAGGCTCAGAATACCACTTGCCAACGCCTTTAATGATTCCCCCTGAAGTCTCTTTTTGTTACACAGTTCAATACGCAGCATGTTGGGCTGCGCGTCGCTGCCGAAACGGCCCCCCAATGCCTCCACTAGCGCACCGTAGTCGCCCCTATCGCCCGGGGCTAGCGTTAGCAGGCATTCCGACGCCTCCTCCGCCAGGCTCAGGGCAAGCTGTAACGCTTTCGTCTCGTCAGACCACCTCCCGGCTCTAGCCAACAACTCGAATTGAGTGAAAAAAACTTCCCATTTACCTTGTCCATTGAACTTTGGTAGTTTAGCCGCTACCGTGGCTAATGGCAATAGGTCGCCGCCATCTCTGTTTACCTTAGCAGGCCCAGCCATTTCCGCACCCGGTGACGTCGATATCCCCGTCGCCGTGACGTCAGCTCTCGAGCGATGCGAAGGAAAACCCGCCAGTTCTGCCATCTTGCTGACTGACAATTTAACTCCCGCCATGTGGCTCTCCAGCTTCCCTACGGCAGTCGCCGCCTGACCCTCCCGACCGGGTACCCCCGAGCCCACAACGGACACTTTGTCCGACTCTTCCTTAATTTTCCGCCTCGCCCCAAGCGACATGACCGTAGATGCGAGTCACGCTAAAGCCAACCCGGCCTATACTGAACAGCTAACTCGCCTAGTCACGATCCCGTAGTTCGAAAGCACTTCTGACACCAATGTAATGACCCGGCTGGGTCATAAAGGGAAAAGAGACGGACTCTAGGTGTGCAGGTCAGAACACAGGTTTATTCATAAACTGGGCTATTGTTCCGGCCACAACCCACGCCGCTAAATGCCGAACGTACACAATGTTACCCTGTCGGGTCAAGAGTCACTCTCATAGGAACAGATCAAGGCACGAACAGAAGAGAGAGAACAATGAGACAGTAATCCCTATTTATGCATTTCCAAATCCCGCGGTATTACCCATCATACCCCCCCAACCTTTCCATCCGTCCTGACATATTCAACCCCTGCTAGTAGCCATGAGAACAATAACACACCCACAAACACAGAACACAATACCGGGTCGTTACAATAGGTTACCTTTATCTGTCAATAGTGTTGAAGTGAAGATTACATATTCATCTGTCCAAATATGTAAAAAAAGAAAGAAAATAAATACTTTCCAGGGGGTGTACTTACTTTTTCACAAGACTGAACATAAGTACAAAAATAAAAACGTTTATTAAAACAGATAAATAGTAGGTTTTATAAGTGTATAAATTAATTGATCAGTAATTACGAAGAAAAAAAATTATATTATGGAACGCCATTTGGTTCTTTGCGTGTCAAAAAAGATGCACGTCAAATAACACTATTCTATTGTAGAATGGTGTGTGTGCTGAATTTCCACGTGCAAGCAGTGATGCCAATTTAGCAATTTTAATGCTAGATTTAGGAACTTTTCAGACTACCCTGGCAACTTTTTTTCAAACAGCACCTAGCAACAAATTTAGCTATTTTTAAAAATGTATTTGGAACTTTAAGCAACTTTCGAAAAGTGACTCAAACGCTGAAATGCACGTATTCTAAATGACACACGCGATTTTCTTTGTCACACACTCAGTCGCAACACACGTGCCTGGCTGCAAAAGTGCATTGTGAGTGACGTCACCAGCAGGCGTTCAGCTCGCGCACAGGCAGCAGCAGGCCAGCAGCAATTTCAACAAATTGCAAATCATTTGTTGGTTGACTGCAGCAGCAGTAATGTATGGGTTCGGCGAGCGAAACACAATGAATATAGTTGGTCATGAATGTTTGATCTTGAACAGAACTTACAACATCAATCAACATGTCTCAATCAAAATTGTACAGAAAATAGTGGGAGTCTGTACCTGAACAAATGTCAAATCATATTTTTTGCCGAGATGGCCAGTCAATTTGAGTAACGTTATTGTGTATTCTACGTAATGACGCAGTTTTACGTTATCACGCAATGACATCACAACGTCATTTAGCAACTTTAGCAACAAATCAACCTGCCTCTAGCAACTTACCCTGAAAATTGGTTGGCAACACTGCAGTATATTTAGCGAGTATTCAGACCCCTCTAGCGACACATTTTTTTAAAAAAGCGACTAGCGACAAATCTAGCGACTTTTTCGGATGTTATTGGAGACTTTTAGATAGTCTGACGTGAAAGCACATATCGTTCTTACTCTTCTCAACGAGCAGCCCCGTCCCCACCCGCGGCCCAGTCCTCGCGCAGCAGTCCCTCCCAGCTGCAGTCAGAGCAGGAGATGTTCACCCCTCCGCATACAGACAGCAAATTAATCGCAAATGCGGGAACCCGCCGCTGACTGATCCCGCCCTGGCTTACATTCAGGGCGGGATGTAAATGTAAAAAATAAAAATTGAGTAACTGCCAGTGTCTCTTTTGGGTCACTTTTGCCGGTCCCAAGCCGGGATAAAGGAGGAGGGTTGGAATTGTGACATTAAAAAAACAAGAAGAAGAAAGTTCATTTGTAGTTCTAAACATATTTAGGGTGTTTTTTACTCACATTTTGTCTCTCCCACGATGTTATTCCTCTCTTCTACATCGTCCATCACAATTATATGCACGTAACCAATTATGCAAATTAGGCGATGGCGTCATTTAGTGACTTCTAGCGACTTTTAGGACAGCCAATAGCTACTTTCCTTACTGAGGAGTTGGCAACACTGCGTGCAAGCCAAGCGCCACTAGTACTTATCAGTAGGACTGTCAAAGCTGTACAAAAGTCTGCAAACAAGCACACACCGGCCACGAACGATGTTTCGCCACACTCGCATTAACATCTGCTAACCATGTGTATGTGACCAATACAATTTTATTTGTTCACAATACCGCATTGGTAATAAGGCATTATTTGTTTGAACGCTACTTCTGGGGTAGCTGCGTACCTAGCTAGCACCAATACAACCAGCCTGAAAACAATGACCAGTAGAAACTGCAGTTATTTTCATTATTCTTAGCAATGATTTAGGAATCCTTGTGAGTAAGTATTAGCTACTTGTTGTTCGCCTATTGAAATTGAACTTCAGTTCATGAAAATAAATAACTAGCCAACTACTTAACCGTGTTGCCAAAAGCTAATGTTATAAACAGCCAGCTAGCTTCATCGGACTAGTAAGGCTTGACCGGACCGGGTTGTGTTGTGAAGCTAGGCACAATAAGTCTTGGGGATCAATGAAATGTGGGTATCAATCTACCCAATACCCAATATATTTTTTCCCAACGCCCTCCTCAGACTTATCAGACTCCAAAACATCCACGCAGTATTGTTTTTCCTCGGGAATAATGTTAAATACACATAGTAGGTTGACAATAAATGTGTCTCAATTCAGTTGTTTCAGAGACCCGCAATAAGAGCTAACTTAAAAGAAATTATATATATATATATTTTTTTATTACCAAT
Source organism: Salvelinus fontinalis (assembly GCF_029448725.1). Taxonomy (NCBI): domain Eukaryota; kingdom Metazoa; phylum Chordata; class Actinopteri; order Salmoniformes; family Salmonidae; genus Salvelinus; species Salvelinus fontinalis. Next base: position 18,668,195 of record NC_074696.1, read on the forward strand.
TACCAAAAGTCTGTATACATACAGTACGTACATAAATAGACACTTATAACATATGCTAGGGGGTACAACAAATTACAAATTATACACAATAAGAGCTAACTGTTACAACGCTAATGTTCTCTGCATGTCACTGAGTAGACTGATACCCCATATCATTGATCCACAATCCATAGGTAAGGCTGTACAGTGAAATAAGTACGCCCCCAATGCAATTCTAAAGTATAATACATCCAGCGTGATTTCAACAGATTTTTGTAAAATTAACAAATTATTGTCTTTTGTTGATTTTATATAACAACATTCCAAACTCGTTTAGCATGATCTATTAAATTATGGCATAATTCTACTATTTGTATTAATTTGCATCACTGTCAATAATTTACTTTTATTTTGAAGGCTAAGCGCAAAGTCCAGTATTGTGGCTAATCCTTATTGTGGCTAGCTTCACATAGAGGGTCCGACCACCATTAATCAAATAAGAACTGTTTTATAAATTAGGGTTATTTTAGATGATGACACCTAGCTATATAGTTAGATAGCTAACTATAGCTATCGAGACAGATGATGTCGTTTTGCCATGTTTTTGGGGAAGAACATGGCATCCATCAGCTAACGATCTTTTTTTATGACCAGCACATTAGGTGCGCGAGACAACTTTAACAGCGTCATAGCAAACGTGTCGATGAATCGTTGTGACATGGAATACGACTGATAGTGTAATCAATGTGTAACAACTACGTAAAAAATGTATGAACGCGTTAAATTATTATGTGACGTGCAGTCATATTCAGGTCCTGATTGGTCAACATTCATATTTAACACGTCAAATAACACTATTTGACGTGACAATAGAATTTTCTTACACACTCACATGAACACACATACAAAACAAACAAATATACTATGGAACGCCGTTTGGGTCTTTGCGTGTCAAAAAAGATACATGTCAAATAACACTATTTGTTGGGCATTTTAGTGTCTAACCACACACTTTCATCAATATGCATGATCATTAACTCAATTTAATGTGACAGCTGAGGAAATGTGGATTGATTTGATACATGTTAATAGAAGTTTGTAGATATGAATTTGGCAAGAACTGAATTCAATCACAATCTAGGCTCCCATTTCCTGTCATTACTTGAATCACCTTCCTTCCTCACTGAGTTTAGTACAGGTTGAGTAGTTTGAGGCATTTAAACAATAGTTAGGCACTTTTGAAAAGAGACACGTGAACACAAGTGTCAATTTAGGCTAGATTATCTGCTGTTTGTTTGTACATTTTACATGATGAGAGTATCACATTTTTGAGCACAGCACCAATCTGATTAAGGAGCGTTATCTTGTGTGATAATGTTATACTGCATGATAAGTGTGCAGTCTAAAAATGTAAATCAAAGCAGTGTGTGAAATAGGGCCCTATTCAATAATAATTATTATTATAATCTGTATCGCTGAAGAGTTACAGAATGTGCCATAAAAGATGTAAAGGTAATTTCCGATTGAGCTGACGTTTATAGTGAATGCAATCACAGCTAACGAGGGAACATTGCTTTTCAATATCAATCACGCTGTAACGCTGAACGTCCGTGATACGGAATGAATAGAGCCAATAGTTAACTCAAAAGAATGGGCTGACCCAGAACAAGGAATGTCTGATTCCTGAACAACGCCACACTAATTACTGAGGGAAAATGAGGACAGGACACACTGCACTCTCCCATGATCTAATGATGCAGAGCATATCAACAACTAGCATTCAAAAACAATAAAAAGGCGACCAATCGCATGTTTTTCTTCAGTATGCTGTTTTTACTCTTGTTTTGTAATACTCGTTGTTCCTGCCAAAACCAGCAGCTGGACCGAGACACACTGCTGTGCACAGGGTTTCTCTTTCCTTTGTATTAACTAATTGTACTCTGTTCCAAAGTAGTGCACTATATAGGGAATAGGGTGCCATTTTAGACACAGCCTAGAAAACATAAAAATAAGTACAACTTTTTTCCCCATTGGCTGAATTTGACAAAGAGCTATTCAACAGTCTGTGTTGTTTGGAGTCTCAAATGGCACCCTATTCACATATATACTGTAGTGCACTACCAGGGCCCATAGGGAATATAGGGAATAGGGTGTCATTTGGAACATAGCCTAGGTCTATCCAGTTTGGCCACAGAATCAAATCGGGCAATGAACTCAGCCCCAAAAACTAATGTTTCAGAGACAGTACAAACTATTATGCGGCAAAGCAAACAAACATTCCTCTACCGAAAAACAATAACTTTGTGTCAATGTGTCTTTTATCCCCCCGAAACTGAATCTGTTCTTTGGACATGTCGAACTTGTTTACGGGAGCCGATGGAGTGACGCTGATGAGGTCTGATTGCTCATGCAGGAGCTAACGATTGACCCGTTTACCCAGCCCAGAAATCATTTCCAATGTATAAAACATAACTTAACACTGCGCCTGATAATGAATGAACGCTGTGTTAATTCGCTGTGTTTTTGTCAGTGCCAGATACCACCTCATGCTGAGTATTCAAATAAGGTATCAGTTTTTCTTGGTCTGTGTATTGTTTTTGTTTTCTCGTTTCTCAAGCGAAGAAAATGCTCAGTCAGTCCCTCTTTCTCCTATTCTCTGGTCAAGCAGTATGCAACCCCTGAACTATCAAATGCGTTCTATCAGCGTATGACATTAACTAACTGGGTGGGGGAGCCCACTGGTGAATCTAGACAGCAAACAGCTGCAGGCTGAGCTAAGTTGGCAACAGACAGGCAGACAGCCAGACAGGCAGACAGACAGGATGATTCGCCCCAGAGAGGTTCAAGTGTCTGTCTTCTTTCCTCTTCATCTGAGATGGCCTTACTGCTGTTGTCCTTGCTGCTGTACAGGAGTCAGCAGCAGAGACGCTCCCTCCCACTCTATAACCACGGACCACTCATCAATGTGTTATCAGGTGCACAAGATGGCCGCCTGTTGACCTGGAAACGCCACCAGGCAGCGATGAGCTGTTTCAATGGTATCTGACTTGTCTTCCCCTCAACATGACCAATCAAAACTGTACTTTACCAAAGGGTAAGGGTTCTTCAGAGGTTCAAGTGTAAACTGTACTTAACCAAGGGGTAAGGGTTCTTCAGAGGTTCAATTAAAACTGTACTTAACCAAAGGGTAAGGGTTCTTCAGAGGTTCAAGTGTAAATTGTTACAGTATACTGTCAACTGTACGTCAAGAAACAAATTATCTAAGAGTCGAACTGTATGGGAAGTGAAGAAAAATATTTGCTTGAGTTTTACTGAAAAGTCATGCTTACCTCGCCATTGAAAAAGCAAAATATCGTTGCCACTAGTAACCCCTGGAGGAAAAGCAAAAAAAACAAAACATCAGATACTCTCGCTAATATTAACATACTGTTTGTCAGCTCAGAGCTTTGGCAAGGACTGTGCTGCTGGCATACCATCAGTTGCATAATTTACCTGGTAATGCATTAATATATGCATGATGTAGTCATAGCGATCAGTAGCATTACCTGGTAATGTGTTAATATATGCATGATGTAGCCATTACCTGGTAATATATGCATGATGTAGTCACACCTGGTAATAAACTCAGCAAAAAAAGAAACATCCTCTCACTGTCAACTGCGTTTATTTTCAGCAAACTTAACATGTGTAAATATTCGTATGAACATAACAAGATTCAACAACTAAGACATACACTGATCAAGTTCCACAGACATGTGACTAACAGAAATGGAATAATGTGTCTCTGAACAAAGGAGGGGTCAAAATCAAAAGTAACAGTCAGTATCTGGTGTGGCCACCAGCTGCATTAAGTACTGCAGTGCATCTCCTCCTTATGGACTGCACCAGATTTGCCAGTTCTTGCTGTAAGATGTTACCCCACTCTTCCACCAAGGCAACTGCAAGTTCCCAGGCATTTCTGGGGGGAATGGCCCTAGCCCTCACCCTCCGATCCAACAGGTCCCAGACGTGCTCAATGGGATTGAGATCCGGGCTCTTCGCTGGCCATGGCAGAACAATGACATTCCTGTCTTTCAGGAAATCACGCACAGAACGAGCAGTATGGCTGGTGGCATTGTCATGCTGGAGGGTCATGTCAGGATGAGCCTGCAGGAAGGGTACCACATGAAGGAGGAGGATGTCTTCCCTGTAACGCACAGCGTTGAGATTGCCTGCAATGACAACAAGTTCAGTCCGATGATGCTGTGACACACCGCCCCAGACCATGACGGATCCTCCACCTCCAAATCGATCCCGCTCCAGAGTACAGGTCTCGGTGTAACGCTCATTCCTTCGACGATAAACGCGAATCCGACCATCACCCCTGGTGAGACAAAACCGCGACTCGCCAGTGAAGAGCACTTTTTGCCAGTCCTGTCTGGTCCAGCGACGGTGGGTTTGTGCCCATAGGCGATGTTGTTGGCGGTGATGTCTTCTAAAGACCTGTCTTACAACAGGCCTACAATCCCTCAGTCCAGCCTCTCAACCTATTGCGGTGTGATGTCCGGATGTACCGATCCTGTGCAGGTGTTGTTACACGTGGTCTGCCACTGCGAGGACGATCAGCTGTCCGTGCTGTCTCTCTGTAGCGCTGTCCTAGGCGTCTCACAGTACGGACATTGCAATTTATTGTCCTGGCCACATCTGCAGTCCTCATGCCTCCTTGCAGCATGCCTAAGGCACGTTCACGCAGATGAGCAGAGACCCTGGGCATCTTTCTTTTTGTGTTTTTCAGAGTCAGTAGAAAGGCCTCTTTAGTGTCCTAAGTTTTCATAACTGTGGCCTTAATTTCCTACCGTCTGTAAGCTGACTGGAACGAGTGTTCCACAGGTGCATGTTCATTAATTGTTTATGGTTCATTGAATAAGCACGGGAAACAGTGTTTAAACCCTTTACAATGACGATCTGTGAAGATTGTTTCTTTTTTTGCTGAGTTTATATGCATGATGTAGTCATAGCGATCAGTAGTATTACCCGGTAATGTGTTAATATATGCATCATGTAGTCATTACCTGGTAATATATGCATGATGTAGTCATGCCTGGTAATCAAATCAAAATTTATTTGTCACATGCTCCGAATACAACAGGTGTAGACCTTACCGTGAAATGTCTACTAACAAGCCCTTAACCAACAGTGCATTTCAAGAAAGAGTTAAGAAAAGATTGACCAAATAAACTAAATGAAATAATTGTCAAAAGTAACACAATAAAATAACAATATCGAGGCTATATACAGGGGGTACAGGTACCGAGTAAATGTGCGGGGGTACAGGTTAGTCTGGGTAATTTGTACATGTACGTAGGGGTGATAGATAATAGACAGTGAGATAATAAACAGCGAGTCTATAATAAACAGCGAGGTAATGGTGATGTATGATATAGTCATTACCTGGTAATATATGCATGATGTAGTCATTACATGGTAATATATGCATGATGTAGTCATTACCTGGTAATGCATTAATATATGCATGATGTAGTCGTAGACCTCCCCCGCCAGGCGGTTCTCTGGCCTCCAGGGGAAGATGACAAACTGGATGCCCAGGAGAGGGACCAGGATCAGGGTAGCTCTCACTGCCTTCATGTACATGTTAGACTCTGCCCGGTGGGTGTCCCTCAGCTTAGTAACCAGCACCCTCACGATGTTTAGCAAGAAGAACAGATTTACCTGGGAAAGAAAGGATTTTATAAACAGCTGAAAATGGTTGCAGTGTCTGAAAGAGCTGCAACCTAATCTGATTATAATGATTTTGTCTGAACGATGGAAATCTCAACACCAGCATGAGAAACCATTTGCTTTGATTGATGTGTTGCACATTCAACAGTATAACAATATAGGATTATAGGTCCAACAACGGCAACCCATTGAGTTTTGATCTAGCAGAAAATCCATGAACCATATGGGTGGTAGGTAGCCTAGCGGTTGGAGAGGTGAGAGTTGCCAGTCTGAATCCCGAGTCTGACGTGAAAAATCTGTCGGGAAGTGGAGGGTCGCTGGTATAGAATCCTAGATGCCATTTCCTGCCATTGTGCCATTTAGCAAGGCACTTAACCTGCCACAACAACTGCTCCAAGTGCGCCCAGAGTGGCAGCCTCCTGCTCCAAGCTCTCCAACCTGTATATATACAGTACTATTGAAAGTTTTTCTTTATTTTTACTATTTTCTACATTGTAGAATAATAGTGAAGATATCAAATCTATGAAATAACACATATGAAATAATGTAGTAGCCAAAAAAGTGTTAAACAAATATAAATATATCAAAATATATTTTATGTTTGAAATTCTTCAAAGTAGCCACCCTTTGCCTTGATGACAGCTTTGCACACGCTTGGCATTCTCTCAACCAGCTTCATGAGGTTGTCACCTGGAATGCATTTCAATTAACAGGTGTGCCTTGTTAAAAAGTTAATTTGTGGAATTTCTTTCCTTCTTAATGCGTTTGAGCCAATCAGTTGTGTTGTGACAAGGTAGGGATGGTATACAGAAGATAGCCCTATTTGATAAAAGACAAGAGTCCATATTCTGGCATGAACAGCTCAAATAAGCAAAGAGAAATGACAGTCCATTATTACTTTAAGACATGAAGGTCAGTCAATGAGAAAAAAGGCCAAGAATTGTGCAGTTGCAAAAACCATCAAGCACTATGATGAAACTGGCTCTCATGAGGACTGCCACAGGAAAGGAAGACCCAGAGTTACATATGCTGCAGAGGATAAGAACATTATATTTAACTGCAGCTCAGATTACAGCCCAAATAAATGCTTCACAAAGTTCAAGTAACAGACACATCTCAACATCAACTGTTCAGGGGAGACTGCGCGAATCAGGCCTTCATTATCGAATTTCTGCAAGGAAACCACTACTAAAGGACACCAATAATAAGAAGAGACTTGGGCCAAGAAACACGAGCAAAGGACATTAGACCGGTGGAAATCTGTCCTTTGGTCTGACGAGTCCAAATTTTAGAGTTTTGATTCCAACCGCCATGTCTTTGTGAGACGCAGAGTAGGTGAACGGATTATCTCCGCATGTGTGGTGCCCACCGTGAAACATGGAGAAGGAGGTGTGATGGAGAGGGGTTGCTTTGCTGGTGACACTGTCTGTGATTTATTTAGAATTCAAGGCACACTTAATCAGCATGGCTACCACAGCATTCTGCAGCAATACGCCATCCCATCTGGTTTGCGCTTAGTGGGACTATCATTTGTTTTTCAACAGGACAATGGCCCAAAACACACCTCCAGGCTGTGTAAGAGCTATTTGACCAAGGAGAGTGATGGAGTGCTGCATCAGAGGACCTGGCCTCCACAATCCCTCGACCTCAACCCAATTGAGATGGTTTGGGATGAGTTGGACTGCAGAGTGAAGGAAAAGCAGCCAACAAGTGCTCAGCATATGTGGGAACTCCTTCAAAACTGTTGGAAAAGCATCCCTCAAGAAGATGGTTGATAGAATGCCAAGAGTATGCAAAGCTGTCATCAAGGCAAAGGGTGGCTACGTTGAAGAATCTAAAATCTAAAATGTATTTTGATTTGTTTAACACTTTTTTGGTTACTACATGATTCCATATGTGTTATTTCATAGTTTTGATGTCTTCACTATTATTCTACAATGTAGAAAATAGTCAAAATGAAGACAAACCCTTGAATGAGTAGGTGTGTCCAAACTTGTGACTGGTACTGTGTTTGGAGTGGTTGGGATAAAAAGGAAGTCAAATTTCAGTTAGACCTTGCATACAGTTGATGAACCAAGTGATCTTAACCCACCTTATGCTGGGGACAATAAAAGGCCACTTTAAAATGTTTTGATACACAACACAATGCCACAGATGCCTCAAGTCTTGAGGGAGAGTGCAATTGGCATGCTGACTGCAGGAATTTCCACCAGCGCTGTTGCCAGATAACTGAATGTTAATTTCTCTACCATAAACTGCCTCCTGCGTTGTTTTAGATAATTTGTCAGTACAGCCAACCGGCCTCACAACCGGAGACCACATGTAACCACACCAGCCCATGACTTACACATTCAGCTTCTTCACATGTAGGATTGTCTGAGGGGGTGCTGAGGGGGTAATGAAGCCCTTTTGTGGGGAAAAACTAATTATGATTGGCTGGGCCTGGCTCCCCAGTGGGTGGGCCTGGCTGCCAAGTGTGTGGGCCTATGCCCTCCCAGGCCCACCCATGGCTGCACCCCTGTCCAGTCATGTGAAATCCATAGATTAAGGTCTAATGAATGTATTTCAATTGACTGATGTCCATATATGAACTGTAACTCAGTAAAATCTTTGAAATTGTTGCGTTTAGATTTTTGTTTATTATAGTTGCAAAGTTGCTAATTAGCTAAAATGCTAAAAATGTCCGTGATGAGATTCGCATGTGCAACCTTTTGAGTTCCTAGACGTTCGCATTAAAGAACTTTCTGTCTTATGCATCCATACCAAATATAACATATCATACTAATTTCGGTGTCCCGGATTTACATTTGCTATGTTACGTCTAGTCTATGAGACCAGGCTGTACAGGATGTATCCTTGAGTATTCACTTTAGGCATTTCAATTGAGTAGGGTGTGACTTACGAGCAGCGCTGCCATGATGGGACCGTGGACCACGTAGAGCAGGTGGGTCTCAACACTCATCCAGCAGCTACAGGAAGGAGAAACATTAGCCGGTAAACAAGTCCCTCTCTACAAACAGACAATGAAGTATTCTTCTTCTCCTTCTAGATCTGTTTACTGCAGCCCACCACACAGCTGCTCAGCTTATTTACAATACCACTGCACAGGACCATTACTCACTTGTCATCAAAATACTTCTTCCTCGCCACAGCGTGAATGGATGCAGGCACTAAGGGAAACCCTGGAAACGAGAAGACAAACACTGTAAGGACATCTGCAAAACTTTAATTAATCAATTCATGAACTAATGATGTTGTGTTTATTATAAAGTAAACCGCTATAATGTTTTTACTACAGTAATTTGTGTGTAATTCCTCATTTATAAGAGTCACTTTTTGTATATCTACTGTATTGTATCCTGTATAGAAGAAGTTAAAGGGGAAGGTCGCCCCATGCACCTCTCTGATTCAGAGGGTTTGGGTTAAATGCAGAAGACACATTTCATTTGAAGGCATTAAGTTGTACAACTGACTAGGTATCCCCCTTTCCCTTTCCCTTTCACTCAAAATACAAAATGAGCATAAACACAGCCGAGGTAAGTGGATATCCCTTTGAACTATCCCTTTAAGGCTGTTAATAAGTATTGATCATGCAATTTATAGTGAAGATACCTGACAGAACAGACAGTGGAAGCTCTTTCTAAACTCAAAACAAGCTTATAGCATCATGTTGTCTGCTACAAGCTTAGCAAGAACAACCCATACGAGGCCATTTCCTCTACTTACCAAGTCTGGTTAAATCCTTTCCCTAAAAACAACACAAACCATGCCAGTATTTATTGGGGTTCTCATTTTAGCTGGGGCCATAGACAGATGAAACAGATGAATCCGAGCAGCGGGTCAGTTTAGAAGTCATTTATCAAGGTCCTCCATCCATCTCTCTTATCCCTCTCTCCCTCTCTCCATCCATCCCTCCATCCCTTTGGGTGGCTGTGAAAGATACTGTAGCTACTGCCCCGAAGTTATATCGCTGCATCTTTAATAATGGCCAACCATTCACAGTTATATCGTACCACTTATCGGATGGCCAGGGCTCATACTATAACACTCCTCCTTTAATCAGAACAGACAGCACATGAATAGCTGCTATCCAATAGGAAGAGCTAATAAAGCTGTCAATCTGATGCAAGGTTTGGCGGGTTCAACACACGGGGAATGTCGCGGTTAACAGTGACCTCAGGGATGTCTCTGATCCTGTGTCCCAACACAGACTCTGTCCCGTCCTGTTGTGTGACACAAGCCCATCTATGTGTGGTTCAGCGATATGTTGGGAGCTGTTTACTATGTTATTTTGTGTCTACAGTGAGTACAGGGTGATGAAATATGAAGATAGTCTATGAATCATAATATAAGGGAGCAGAGGCCTCCGAGGCTAAGTAAGAGGTGATTAGCTTAATGTTTAGAACACACTGTAACATGCAACAAGCTGCTGTACAGGCTTGTTACCATATCGTGTTAACTCAGACATCATTTTTTGTGGTATCTAAATATAATTACAAAACAGAATAGAGTACAGAGATAATAAAATAAAGGACCCATAAAAAGATGGGCAAGGTACACTGTCAAAGTTATGGATTCCGTTTTAGTGAGCTCATCATAAAGGTGAATTGCCTACATCTGGCTAAACGACTGCATCATTAAATTACATTTCTCTTGATGGTTAAAAATGAGGACTGTCACTTTAAGTATAGTAGAAGTATAGTAGAAAGAGGAGAGAGAAATGGCCATGGTTTGAGAAACAATGAATTCAATTTTAAATAGTGTGTGCTGTAGGAACCACAGGAGGCTGCTGAGGGGAGGACGGTTCATAATAAAGCTGGAATGGAGTAAATGGAATGGTATCAAACACATGGAAGCCAATTAACCCAATTAAGGTGCAACCGGCTGCCTGTGGTAGAAACCTGTTCCCTTGGGTTATCTGCCTGGAGAAAGGGAATTACTGGACTACTCTCACATAAGAACTTCCTATCATCACCAAGGAGTGGTGAGTTTATCCAGAGAGGAAGAGGCTACGTGAAAGGCCTAAATGCGCCCCAAAATCTGTTTGTGCGAAAATACAGCGAGAAGCAGAAAAGACTTTGGTCAACAAATAATGACATTTCTAATTTACTATGTGAGTCTTATTTTATTAAATATAAGTTTAGTAATGTTTAGGTTGTAAATAAAATGGACGCACATGGCATTCAGGCAACTTTGAGAAAAACTATTTTATATCGGAGTTGTTGCTGCTGTTCACATGTGTTTTTGCCCCCTCCTATGAGCTAGAATGTTCCAGCCTGATACCGCCTCCTCGCGCTTGCCTTTCTTCTTTGTGGACATTTATTCCCATTGTTATGCTGCATTCATACATACCAGTTGGATGCATTCACGTGCTTTGAACTCGTTCAGAAACGCTGATTGGCTAATGGCCACAAGCTGCATCAAGCATAAATTAAAAGTACAACTATCATGCATGTAAACACATTTGTGTTAAAAAAAATAGATTAATTAGATTGCTTTTATAAAATATTATTTTTGTTGCATTCAACTGCAGAAAAATGTAATCAAGGTCAATTCCTTAGTAGGTGACGTCAGAGGTCAGCATCTGCGAGAAGTTGGAGCTCAGGGATGATAAACAAGTTTTCCACTAGTAATTACCAGTTGGAGGTAATTCCCAGTCGTATGTGGTAAATACCACCTTCTCAATTGGTTATGAACACAGCATACGAGCGATCAGTCCAGCATCTTGTCAATATGTAGATAACCTTTGGTTGATCATTTATTATTTGTTCCTTTGTTGATTGACTCTCCTACACTTCTTATTGGATTATAATTGATCTTTTTGTGGAAAGAATTTAACTGTTTTTGGGACGTCGGATTTAAGGACATTTCAAACATTTTGATTCACCTTTTTTGGTTTTGTGACCATTCAACTCTGGCTTATTGAATTGACTGTTGACCTTCTATTGCTAGCTATAACCACTGATCCTAGATCTGTGGTTAAGGCAGGTAGTAAGACTCACCCCAGCCTAGGAGGTAGTACCAGTGTAGGTGCTGCTCCTCGGCGAACACAGCCACCACAATGAGCGTGTGCAGGTAGATCCCCTCACACAGCATCCAGAAGTAGTTACAGCCCAGCATGTACATGTGGAAGAAGTGCAACACCTTACAGCCAACCTGCAGGGGATTAGGATCACAAAGAGTTACAGAGTCACAGAGACAATAACAACAACATTAAACAATAATAACAACAACACAAAGCCCAACACTCAACCAGCCCTGACACAAAATCGTTAGTGGGGTATAATGATTTTTCAGAGAGGAGGATGTTTATCCGTTTACCCCTTACTGCTCGAGCCACAGCGTATCCCTCGCTCCACATTTCAGATAGTTGTATTTGCCAGAAAAAATAGACTGTTAAGCAGCCTATATTCTGTTCAATAATATCCCCACATTCTTGTCAGTCAACACCATACTATCATATGTCTCTTTCTGTCTTTTAAAGCCTTTCTATTTTTTTAATGGGGTTGCGTCCCAAATGGCTCCCTATTTCCTACAAATTACGAGGGTTCTTCAAAGGGTTGTCCTATGGGGACAACTGAAGGACCCTTTTAGGTTATTGATAGCACCTTTTCTGTTAAGATGGGACTTGGTCAAAAGTGGTGCACTATATAGGGAATAGAGTTCCATTTGAGACGGGCCTATACATATTAACTGAGGCTCATCCTCTAGTTTTTCCATGTTGAGATTCCTGGTTCTCAGCCCTCTGTCTCCAAGTGTGCTGATCTAATTAGAAGATACTGGCATTGGTATTAGCTAGTCTCCTGTCCCTGAGGTCCGTGTACGCAGCATACACAGCCTTAAAAACCAGTCAGTCACCCACAAACTCTTAGCCATATGTCACCTCCTCCTCTCCCCTCTTCCTCCTCCTCCTATTTCTCTTGCGCCATTACATGTATGGTGAAAGACAGTTGACATTACTAAGGTCTATTGGTGTGATCAGAACACTTCATGGGAGCTCCCGAGTGGCGCAACGGTCTAAGGCACTGTATCTCAGTGCTAGAGGTGTCTCTACAGACCCTGGTTCGATTCCAGGATGTATCACAACCGGACGTGATTGGGAGTCCCATAGAGCGGTGCACAATTGGCCCAGCGTCGTCCGGGTTAGGGTTTGGCCAGGGTTGGCCGTCATTGTAAATAAGAATTTGTTCTTAACTGACTTGCCTAGTTAAAAACCTCTTAAGGATCTGCCCCTTTTTCAATTTCTGGCTAAGATGACATACCCAAATCTAACTGCCTGTAGCTCTGGACCTTAAGCAAGGATATGCATGTTCTTGATACCATTTGAAAGGAAACACTTTGAAGTTTGTGAAAATATTAAATTCATAAAAACATTATATCTGGTAAAAGATAATACAAAGAAAATAATATGCGTTTTTTGTATTCTTTTTGTACCGTCATGTTTGAAATGCAAGAAAAAGGCCATAATGTATTATTCCAGTTTAGATTTTAGATGGCAGCAGTGTATGTGCAAAGTCTTAGACTGATCCAATGAACCATTGTATTTCTGTTCCAAATTTTGTATCAAGACTGCCCAAATATGCCTAAATGGTTTATTAATACATTTTCAAGTTCCTAACTGTGCAATCTCCTCAAACGATAGCATGGTATTCTTTCACTGTAATAGCTACTATAAATTGGACAGCGCAGTTAGATTAAAAATCATTTAAAATAATTTCTGCCAATATCAGATATGTCTATGTCCTGGGAAATGTTCTTGTTACTTACAACCTCATGCTAAACACATTAGCCTACGTTAGCTCAACCATTCCGCGAGGAACCCACCGATCTTGTAGAGGTTCAATTTAAGATATATATTTTTAAACGTCTCACCACTTCATGACCACAGCCTGATGTAATGGGACAGTCTGGATGGTTCTCAGTGTTTTATGGAACAGAGTTTAAGGCACTCATGTCTGACGATTCCAAAGTGTGTCTCAAGTCTTTGCCCTACTTGACCTGAGCACTAGGGATCCACTTTCACTACTGGCAGACTACTAGTCTCTGCTGTGATCCACCAGAGAGAAAGAGACCTTGTTCTTTTTGTTCAGAGAGAGCTGAGTCTATTCTCCCAACAGAGCACCACATCCCTAAATCAAACATGCAGTCAGAACACAGACCAACCCAGTCTAAATTTGCCGCTCTAGAATTTCAACATGTTCCACTAAAGACGTGTAGTATGTGCAACCAACTGTGATGGGATTTTTTTTCATCCCATCCCTGGAAATCAAAACCATGTTGTCTGAGGTGTGAAAGACAAACTGCAATTTGGTTCAAAACAAGCAGATTATAATAAATTTAAGACAGATTTGTAAAGATTGGGAAAGATGGTTCTGAGCCAATGATGCTAGAACATAGCTATTCATATTCATTTTGAAAGCTGTCGTTCCTTCCTCCCTGTCGGTTGGATCACCAGGGTCAGCTGGTATATCTGAATAAATCTCCGACTGTGAATATGCCAGTTGGATTAGGCTTGAAGTCTGTTTCTCCAGTGAGAACGTGATGGTACGGGGAGAAGAGACGCTGAAAATCAAACCCAGACGACAGTTATTTTCTGTGTCTGGCTAAACTGAAGGACATCTCTAAAGAGATGCTCCAATCGAGAGAATGATAACAGGACCTTACTGTATACATTGGGCCAGCAGTTTTTTACTAACCATTTAACCTAACCGGGGGAAAAAACAATGTCTCTACTCATAGGCTATCCATCTCTACAAGCCCATGTTCTAGATATTTCTCTACATTAACATCATCTCTACAATTCTCAGACCTGTTTTTATTATTATTATTATTCAATTTTTTTCTTTGTAATTTTATGGAACAGAAGCCTGCAACTCTGTAACTCTATCTGCTGAGTCACAATACTGTATAATAAGAAGATGATTTATTCAAATAATTTCCATTGAAAGGTGGACAATGAAAATGTCTCTTAAAAGACAATACTGAAAGTATCAGAAAGGGAGGATTATTCCAGATACAGTAATGTCACATTCCATAGAGGCAGATTTACTATCTTCACCTTAACAGACCTTAGGATACAAAGAATTCACGTTTGACTGGAACTCAACGAGTGGCAAATGTTCAAAAGTCTGACAAATTAAAGAAGTATGAGTGATATGAGAAGTATAGCTCTGGGCTGTCTGTTAATGGCAAAACACATTAAAAAGATATGCTGAAAAGAAGAAATTATATTCTAACGAACGCTTTTAGAAAAAACAGCTGATATAGAGTAAACTAATTTGAATGAAATAAAATAGTGCTCGAGGGCTACATCGTTTTTAAGAATTCAAACAAGTATTATTTTGAAATGATCATGCAGTGCAACACTGAGCAACACAGTACATTAAATTTCCTCTTCCCATTGATCTTCTTTACCTTAAAGGTGAAATGTATTTCTGTGATGTATTTGACTGTGATATGGGTTGAGTAAAGTAAAGTGATACTTACTGGATTTCTTCCCACTACATCTGGGTTGTTGACCACTGCTATGAGGTAGATGAGGGTTAGGGCGGAGTTGAGGACATAGGAAACAAAGAGGTTCTTATGAAGCGTGATCCTTTGGCAGCTCAGGTTCCTGAGTGAAGACAAAGACACAGCATAATAACGTTAACATATGATGTGGGTCTGGCTGCGGTTACCCCAGCAGACATTCACAGAGAGAGCTACATCAAACTATTTACCAAATGACAGAAGCCAAAAGATTAAGCTGATTATCACATTTTTTGGTGTGAAAATATGTAGGGCATGCTGTCGAGAACATAGGTTACAGAATTGTAAGTGATACAGAGAGAGTGTAAATTGTAAGTCTGAAACGAGAGAACAAACTTCAATATAAATCATTAGTATGTGAAATCTGAAAAATAACTTCACAGTTGATAGTCACAGATGAGAATATAATCTACAAAACTGGAGGTAAATTATTCTTGCCATGAGAAACGATTAAAAAAATTACTGGGACTGTATGCAAATCGAATTTTAACAACATCAAATAATGAATATTCATGATGAAAAATCCATTCTGCACGTTGCAATAAAAAACTAATCTGCAACTTCAACATATTTAATCCTACAAAAAATATGTTTCGAGCTTTGATGAAGTAAACAGGACGATAAATAACATGAACCATTGGAATGACTAACTCTGACCCATAATGACTTAGTCAGATGTTGCGGTCATCTGAACGAAGGATCCTCTTGTAAAATATAAATAAAGATTGTCATTCCATTCAGAGCATGCTGTAAACTGGTATAAGAATACACAACAATTCTCCCAAGCAACACCAAAGAACTGATATCATTTGCTTCGGTTCAGCCGTGCTAAATACTGGCACACACAACGTCCGACAATAAGTGGAATCAGTTGTCAAAAAAGATTATTGACGACTGTATTTGAGGTCCCTGTGGAGCTTCCTGATTCTCACAGAATCTGATACAGAAGCGTATTAGTCACATAATAAGTAATTTACAAAGTATTGGGGGTAAAATCATCAGTAATCAAAAGCTCCATCATCCATATGGATGGCAGTGGAATCAAATGATACTATTTTCTATAAAAGGTTAGGAAAGTAATGCCAAACACGAGCAATTAAAGATAGGAGGAAACAGTGTTTACTGGAGTGAAAACACTTTGTGCCAAACCAGTGTACAGCAACAATGTCCTGTTATCTGTCTCCAGTCATTAGGAAGCTAATGTAACAGTCTTGCTGTAAATGTGTTGTTTATAGAAGAAGAAGAAGAAGAAGAAGAAGAAGAAGAAGAAGAAGAAGAAGAAGAAGAAGAAGAAGAAGAAGAAGAAGAAATGTCAGCATGGCAACATTAGTAAATTACTTATTCTGGGTCAGTGGTGTGTGATGTCTTTGAGAACAAGGCTACCTTTAAATGGCACAACAGAAGTAAAATGACGTATTAGCAGAATATCTTCAAACTAGGATAAGCAGAAAATAGAACAGACAGAAGAACGCTCTTCATCTGAAGATGCTGTATGGATGTTCTCAGACTACACCTAAACAAGCTAAAGGAGTTTCAGGGCAACGTCTGACATGCAAGGTACAGTAAAAGCAGGAACTACCAAAATGATAACCCCATGTACATTGACACTTTAATCAGACAGGGCCTGTCAAAACAGACAGCCATTTTATGACAACAAGCATCATGTATGCATTAGGACAGGATCAAACTGCACAGTGACACAATATTTTTTAAGCTAACCCAACTGTATTTTTCCACAGCTAGCCGGAGTATTTTTTGTCGGTGAGTCCTGGCAGTGATGAAGTGGAGGCCATAAATAAGAAGACAGTGCAGCTGTACCTCGTCAAATACCACTGTAAACTGCACATCTGGGAACATTAAGACTTTCAGTTTTAAAGGGATCAGCCTATAAAGATAGTGCCATGATCATAAAAACGATGTTCCCCTAAAAAGCAATGCTTTGCTTGCCATCTTTAAAATGTAATTGAGGTCATAATTAGCTGATGGCTTTGATCGTCCATTGATGCTTTACAATGCCAAGAAAGGATCTATTCTATTCTGATTCGTGTCATGACACAGCGTTTACTGATTTGTGTCATGTTTGAGCGTTTACTATTGTTATGGATAGCGGCTAGTTGGCTACTAAGATATGCACCTGAACTATGTCTTAGCTAGATTTATGAGCAGGTATAAACTTTGCGGAACATTGCAGTCTGTTACAAGACCTACTGTACTTAGCTCACATTGCAGTCTGTTACAAAACCTGTTGCTCCACAGCTGCATTTGCTGGTTAACACCCTACTTGCTATATCCATTGAGATTTGAAACACGTCAAATGTCAACATTTTGGGAATTTTCACATTGGCAACTGAGCCAATTGAGAACTATCCCAAGTCTGTATTAACCAATATGATGCAGAAATGTTGTTTTTGCTCCTGCAGTTATGTCCCCCATAATGTTTATTCAAGGATAATGGCCTAATGGTTATAGACTCTTAGAAAAAAATGTTGTAGAACGAACCCTCTGTAGAAAGGGTTCTACCTGCAACCCAAAAGGGTTCTACGTGCAACCAAAAATGGTTATCCAAGGGTTATCCTATGGGGACAACCGAGGGAACCCTTTCAGCTTCAAGATAACAAAAAAATCAAGAGTGTATGGACATATTAATAACTTATCAACGGCTCAGACACGAGACGTATGTGGCAGGGACTCAAAGGGAAAACCAGCCACATCACGGACACCTACGTCTTACTTCCGGATAAGCTAAACACCTTTTTCGCCCGCTTTGAGGATAACAGTGCCACCGACGTGGCCAGCTACCTATGATTGTGGGCTCTCATTCTCCGTGGCCGACGTGAGTAAGACATTTAAGCGTGTTAACCCTCACAAGTTTGCCGGCTCAGATGGCGTCCCAAACCGTGTCCTCGGAGCATGCGTAGACCAACTGACATATTCAATTTCTCCCTATCCCAGTCTGCTACACCAACAGCGTCTTTCTTTTTCCCAACGCAGTTAAGCCAAAACCACGCCCCGTTATTCAGAGAGGCGTTCTACAACGCTTTGAGTGCTCTCCATGTCCGGAAGTGAATATCACGTAGCGCGAAATTTCAGTCACTGATTAATAACATTTGCCTATGTATTTCAAGATTGAAAAATAGATAACATAATGTCATGAACAGACCTAGCCATTAACGTCCCTTAACGCTCAAAGATAGATTCAATGGCTGTAGCAGAGCTTATTCGACTGAATGATTAGCTAATACATATTTGAGAAATTATTAATAATAAGCATATACTTTTACATGAAAATAGACTACTAATGATAATATAACAACTAATAACAATACGGAGCTAGTAACGTTACATAGCCTAGGTAAACTTAGCTGACCTTCAGTTGAGGGAATTCAGCGGAGTTCTGAGACATTTTTACAACTCTAAAAATAAATACATGGGCAAATTTGACCAAGCATGATAATAGTAAGCCTGCATTACGGTAGGCAGCTAATTGTTAAATGACACTTTCCATCCTTACCTTGGAAGGCCACTGTCTCTGCGCTGATCGCCTGTGAGTGAGACAACATTAGCCAGCCAATGACAGCGTAGTAGAACACCTCTCTGAATAACGGGGCGTAGTTTTGGCTTAACTGCGAAAAAGAAAGACGCACCCTAGACCCACTTCAATTTGCTTACCGCCCCAATCGATCCACAGACGATGTAATCATCATCACACTGCACACTGCCAGTGTTATATCAGTTGAAACACACGGCCATCTTTACAATTCAGCTATCTCAAAGGAAACACACAGCCATCTTTACAATTCAGTTATCTCAGAGAAAACACACAGCCATCTTTACAATTCAGTTATCTCAGAGAAAACACACAGCCATCTTTACAATTCAGTTATCTCAGAGAAAACACACAGCCATCTTTACAATTCAGCTATCTCAAAGGAAACACACAGCCATCTTTACAATTCAGTTATCTCAGAGAAAACACACAGCCATCTTTACAATTCAGTTATCTCAGAGAAAACACACAGCCATCTTTACAATTCAGTTATCTCAGAGAAAACACACAGCCATTCAGTGGTGGAAAAAGTATGTATTTGTCACATGAACCGAATAAAACAAGGGCAGACCTTACCCCGAAATGCTTACTTACAAACCCTTAACCAACAATGTGGTTAGGAAAACTTAAGTTAAGAAAATATTTACTAAATAAACTAAACTAACACAATAAAATAATGGTAACACGGCTACAGTATATATAAGGGGTACAGATACCTAGTCAATGTGCTGGGGAACAGGTTAGTCAAGGTAATTGAGGTAATATGTACATGTAGGTCTGGGTAAAGGGGCAAAGCAGACAGCAAGTACCATTGTCTTGTTTTAAAATGAATGGATATCCAGGGGCACACTCCAACACTCAGACATTATTTACGGATAGCCAGGGTCACACTCCAACACTCAGACATTATTTACAGATAGCCAGGGGCACACTCCAACACTCAGACATTATTTACAGATAGCCAGGGGCACACTCCAACACTCAGACATTATTTACAGATATCCAGGGGCACACTCCAACACTCAGACATTATTTACAGATAGCCAGGGGCACACCCCAACACTCAGACATTATTTACAGATAGCCAGGGGCACACTCCAACACTCAGACATTATTTACAGATATCCAGGGGCACACTCCAACACTCAGACATTATTTACAGATAGCCAGGGGCACACTCCAACACTCAGACATTATTTACAGATAGCCAGGGGCACACTCCAACACTCAGACATGATTTACAGATAGCCAGGGGCACACTCCAACACTCAGACATTATTTATAGATAGCCAGGGGCACACTCCAACACTCAGACATTATTTACAGATAGCCAGGGGCACACTCCAACACTCAGACATTATTTACAGATAGCCAGGGGCACGCTCCAACACTCAGACATTATTACAGATAGCCAGGGGTACACTCCAACACTCAGACATCATTACAGATAGCCAGGGGCACACTCCAACACTCAGACATTATTTACAGATAGCCAGGGGCACACTCCAACACTCAGACATTATTTACAAAAGATGCATTTGTGTTTAGTGAGTCTGCTAGGTCAGAGGCAGTAGGGACGACCACGTGTTCTATTGATGAGTGCATGAATCGGACCATATTCCTGTCCTGCTAAGCATTCAAAATGTAACGAGTACTTTTGGTTGTCAGGGAAAATGTATGGAGTAAAAAGTACAATATTTTCTTTAGAAATGTAGTGGATTAAAAGTAAAAGTTGTCAAAAATAAAAATAGTAAAGTATAGATACACCCAAAAAACTACTTAAGTAGTACTTTAAAGTATTTTTACTTAAGTACTTTTTTTCACCACTGCGGCCATCTTTACAATTCAGTTATCTTAGAGGAAATACACAGCCATCTCTTCCGTTAAATAATGACAAGATGATTGATAAAGCACTCTCAGATCCTTAGGAGAAATATATTATACCGCCTGAACTGTATCAATCGCAGTCATCACCACCATCAATAGTATCATAACTTTCATCATATTTATCACCACTATCATCATCAACATCCTAATTTTCATCACGATTAGATGTGTCTTCATCTTCATCATAATCACCATTATCATCATCGTCATCATTATCACCATCATCAGAAGTATTCATTAATCATGTGGGGGAAAAAGCTTTGATAGTCCAAGACCGACTACTCTCCCTAATCAAACCAGTAGTTTGTTTCATAAAGAAAGCAACAGCAGCATCTATAATTACCTGAAGTAGAAAAATATGGCCAGAGAGATCAGGAGGGAGGCTATGGAGAAGGCATGACCAACAATCGCCATGTAGTACAGGATATAGGCCATCTGGAAAATACAGATACATGAACATTAAAACAAACAGGATCATACAGTGGTGCATCAAGGACATTCGTGAACCATTATAAACTGGGTGGTTTGAGCACTGAATGCTGATTGGCTGACAGCTGTTGTATACCACAGGTATGACAAAACATTTCATACAGTGGTGCATCAAGGACATTCATGAACCATTAACCCTGACTTCCATTTTCTACCTTGATGTAAACAAAATATGAAAGGGGTGAGACTAGGACCTTAAAGGGATACTTCGGGATTTCGGCACTCATGATTATGATTATCTACTTCCCCAGAGTCAGATGAACTCGTGGATACTATTTTTATGACTCTGTGTCTGTGACTCTGGAAGGAAGTTTTTGACGATATTGTCTAGTGTTACCGCAATGACAAAGTTTACAGGAACAGCTAAAATAAAAATGGTAACCACCAGTTCATCTGACTCTGGGGAAGCAGATAAAGGGCTTCACTGCCAAAATTCCAAAGTATCCCTTTAAGGTTTAGGACCTGGGTATTTCAAATCAGGTCCTTAAGCTCTGCAGCACAGCTGGTTTTCATTCGTACTCTAATCACAGTGTGACTAAGCCACGCTTGAACCATTTACCATGTAGAACAGTGGTCACTAACTGGTCGATTGACTGGTCAATCTCCAAGCCATTCCTAGTCAATAACCATTTCTGTAAAAAGAAAATGATAAAGCCTTGCGTTCCTTTTTTTTAAAATTAGTTTTGCGGTGTTGCACTTGATTCAGTAGCCCTAGGGCTGGGAAGGCAAAGTGTTCTCATTTTGAACAATTTCACGTGTCTGTGTTTGCTAACTACCTCTCTCAAAGAGTGCAGTGTATGAAGTCAGAACATCTGCTGTCTCAGCCACTGCCTATCACCAAGAGTGAACCCCAAGGCTCGATCCTAGGCCCCACGCTCTTCTCAATTTACATAAACAACATAGCTCAGGCAGTAGGAAGCTCTCTTATCCTTTATATGCAGATGATACAGTCTTATACTCAGCTGGCCCCTCCCCGGATGTTTTGTTAAACGCTCTACAACAAAGCTTTCTTAGTGTCCAACAAGCTTCCTCTACTCTTAACCTTGTTTTGAACACCTCCAAAACGGTACCTTTGGACGGTACCTTTGCCTTTTGGTAGGCTGTCATTGTAAATAAGAATTTGTTCATAACTGACTTGCCTAGTTAAATAAAGGTTCAATGAAGGTAGAACTCCACCCACTTGGCAGGCCCAGAGAGCAAATCAAGTGCACCTATAGGTCTACTGCTGACCAATCAGATAGCTCAGAACACTGTGTCTGCACAGTTTCCTAGAGCCATAGACTGTAAAAGAAGTAGATTTTTTAAAATATTTATTTATTTCACCTTTATTTAACCAGGTAGGCTAGTTGAGAACAAGTTCTCATTTGCAACTGCGACCTGGCCAAGATAAAGCATAGCAGTTCGACACATACAACAACACAGAGTTACACATGGAATATTTAAACATACAGTCAATAATACAGTAGAAAAATAAAACAAAAAGTATATATACAGTGAGTGCAAATGAGGTAAGAAAAGGGAGATTAGGCAATAAATTGGCCATGGTGGCGAAGTAATTACAATATAGCAATTAAACACTGGAATGGTAGATGTGCAGAAGATGAATGTGCAAGTAGAGATACTGGGGTGCAAAGGAGCAAAATAAATAAATAAATACAGTACGGGGATGAGGTAGTTGGATGGATTGTTTACAGATTGGCTATGTGCAGGTGCAGTGATCTGTGAGCTGCTCTGACAGCTGGTGCTTAAAGCTAGTGAGGGAGATGTGAGTCTCCAGCTTCAGTGATTTTTGCAGTCCGTTCCAGTCATTGGCAGCAGAGAACTGGAAGGAATGGCAGTCAAAGGAGGAGTTGGCTTTGGGGATGACCAGTGAGATATACCTGCTGGAGTGTGTGCTACAGGTGGGTGCTGCTATGGTGACCAGTGAGCTGAGATAAGGTGGAGCTTTACCTAGCAGAGACTTGTAGATGACCTGGAGCCAGTGGGTTTGGCGACGTGAGTGAAGCGAGGGCCATCCAACGAGAGCAAACAGGTCGCAGTGGTGGGTAGTACATGGGGCTTTGGTGACAAAACGGATGGCACTGTGATAGACTGCATCCAATTTGTTGAGTAGAGTGTTGGAGGCTATTTTATAAATGACATCGCTGAAGTCGAGGATCAGTAGGATGGTCAGTTTTATGAGGGTATGTTTGGCAGCATGAGTGACGGATGCTTTGTTGCGAAATAGGAAGCCGATTCTAGATTTAATTTTGGATTGGAGACGCTTAATGTGAGTCTGGAAGGAGAGTTTACAGTCTAATCAGACACCTAAGTATTTGTAGTGTTGGAATCGGCTAAACTTTGAACATTGAGATATTAAATGAATGATAGGAAATGAAAGAGACTGGGTGTTATGTTAGAAGTTAATGGTTCTCTGAAGAAAGACAGAAGGCTTTGGAATGTGTTTGATGGAGGAGAGGAGAGCGATGGGTTGATATAGGGAAGACAGATGGACATCTGTGTATTAGATGAAAGAGGGTTTGAGGTCAGGAGGTGAGGACAGATTCTCTTAAGAGAGTAATTGTAACGATAGTCATTTTCTTCCTCCTCCTCGGACGAGGAGAGGCGAGAAGGATCGGACCAATACGCAGAGTGGTTAGTTTCCATAGTGATTTAATATAACAAAACAATATGCGATACAAAATAACAAAATAACTACTGTGACAGTCCCGTGTGGCGAAACACTAACACAAGAACAAACACCCACAAAACACACGTGAAACCCCGGCTGCCTAAGTATGATTCTCAATCAGGGACAACGATTGACAGCTGCCTCTGATTGAGAATCATACCAGGCCGAACACACAAAATCCCAACATAAAAATCACACATCGACAACCCACCCAACTCCCGCCCTGACCATACTAAATAAATACAAAAACAAGGGAAAACAGGTCAGGAACGTGACAGTAATACATGTTTGGAATCATTATACCCTCTTTATTAGCTTCCCGTAGAGCCATAAAATGTAAGGATTGGAGAGAAAGAGGAGTGTCTTAAGTGGGATGTATATAAACTGTGATGTCTGAAATGTTTTGCTGTCTGATTTCAGCTGTACAGAACCTTTGGGATGAATTAACTTGGTTAAAGCTTCTCTAGTGTTTGTGGGTTATTTACTCTGAAAAAGAAGAAACTAACAGTAGTTATCCACATATTCTAAGTTAGAGCCGTCAAGAGTAGTGATGCTGGACGGGCGGGCACGTGCGGGCAGTGATCGGTTGAAGAGCATGCATTTAGTTTTATTTGCATTTAAGAGCAGTTGGAGGCCACGGAAGGAGAGTTGTATGGCATTGAAGCTCGTCTGGAGATGAGTTAACACAGTGTCCAACGAAGGGCCAGAAGTATACAGGATGGTGTCGTCTGCGTAGAGGTGGATCAGATACAACAGGCCCTCCGATTTGACACACTGAACTCTATCAGAGAAGTAGTTGGTAAACCAGGCGAGGCAATCATTTGAGAAACCAAGGCTGAGTCTGCCAATAAGAATGTGGTGATTGACAGAGTCGAAAGCCTTGGCCAGGTCGATGAATATGGCTGCACAGTAATGTCTCTTATCGATGGCGGTTATGATATAATTTAGGGCCTTGAGCGTGGCTGAGGTGCACCCATGACCAGCTCTGACACCAGATTGCATAGCGGAGACGGTACGGTGAGATCCGAAATGGTCGGTAATCTGTTTGTTAACTTGGCTTTCGAAGACCTTAGAAAGGCAGGGTAGGATAGATATAGGTCTGTAGCAGTTTGGGTCTAGAGTGTCTCCCCTTTGAAGAGGGGGATGACCGCTGCAGCTTTCCAATCTTTGGGAATCTCAGACGATACGAAAGAGAGGTTGAACAGGCTAGTTATGGGAGTTGCAACAATTTCGGCAGATCATTTTAGAAAGAGAGGGTCCAGATTGTCTAGCCCGGCTGATTTGTAGGGGTCCAGATTTTGCAGCTCTTTCAGAACATCAGCTGTCTGGATTTGGGTGAAGGAGAAATCGGGGAGGCTTGGGCGAGTTGCTGTGGGGAATGCAGGGCTGTTGACCGGGATAGGGGTAGCCAGGAGGAAAGCATGGCCAGCAGTAGAGAAAGGCTTATTGAAATTCTCAATTATAGTGGATTTATCGGTGGTGACAGTGTTTCATAGCCTCAGTGCAGTGGGCAGCTGGGAGGAGGTGCACTTATTCTCCATGGACTTTACAGTGTCCCAGAACCTTTTTGAGTTTGTGCTTCAGGATGCAAATTTCTGATTGAAAAAGCTAGCCTTAGCTTTCCTAACTGCCTGTGTATATTGGGTCCTAACTTCCCTGAAAAGTTGCATATCACGGGGGCTATTCGATGTTAATGCAGAACGCCACAGGATGTTTTTGTGCTGGTCAATGGCATTCAGGTCTGGAGAGAACCAAGGGCTATATCTGTTCCTGGTTAAAAAAAGTGGCATGCTTATTTAAGATGGTGAGGAAGGCACTTTTAAATAATGACCAGGCATCCTCTACTGACGGGATGAGGTCAATATCCTTCCAGGATACCCGGGCCAGGTCGATTAGAAAGGCCTGCTCGCTGAAGTGTTTTAGGGAGCGTTTGACAGTGATGAGGGGTGGTCATTTGACCGCGGACCCATTACGGATGCAGGCAGTGATCGCTGAGATCTTGGTTGAAAACAGCAGAGGTATATTTGTAGGGCAAGTTGGTTAGGATGATATCTATGAGGGTGCCCATGTGTACAGATTTGGGGTTGTACCTGGTGGGTTCATTGATAATTTGTGTGAGATTGAGGGAATCAAATTTAGATTGTAGGATGGCCAGGGTGTTAAGCATGCCCCAGTTTAGGTCACCAGGCAGCACGAGCTCTGAAGATAGATGGGGGGCAATCAGTTCACATATGGTGTCCAGGGCACAGCTGGGGGTAGAGGGTGGCCTATAGCAAGCGGCAGCGGTGAGAGACTTGTTTCTGGAAAGGTGGATTTTTAAAAGTAGAAGCTCGAATTGTTTGGGTACAGACCTGGATAGTAAGACAGAACTCTGCAGTCTATCGCTGCAGTGATTGCAACTCTGCCCCCTTTGGCAGTTCTATCTTGTCAGAAAATGTTATAGTTATGGATGGAAATTTTAGGGATTTTGGTGGCCTTCCTGAGCCAGGATTCAGACACAGCTAGGACATCCGGGTTGGCGGAGTGTGCTAGGGCAGTGAATAAAATAAACTTAGGGAGGAGGCTTCTAATGTTAACATGCATGAAGCCAAGGCTTTTACGGTTACAGAAGTCAACAAATGAGAACGCCTAGGGAATAGGAGTGGAGCTAGGCACTGCAGGGCCTGGGTTAACCTCCACATCCCCAGAGGAACAGAGGAGTAGTAGGATAAGGGTACGGCTAAAGGCTAAAAGAACTGGTCGTCTAGTATGTTCAGAACAGAGAGTAAAAGGAACAGATGTCTGGGCGCGGTAGAATAGATTCAAGGCATAATGTACAGACAAAGGTATGGTAGGATGTGAATACAGTGGGGGTAAACCTGTGCATAGAGTGTTCAGTAAGGACTAAAATGTTCAGTAAGGCGTATTGAGCAGGGCTAGCGGCTCTACAGTGAAATAAGGCAATAAATACTAACCAAAACAGCAATGGACAAGACATATTGACGTTAGGGAGAGGCATGCGTAGCCGAGTAATCATGGAAGTCCAGTGAGTGGCTTCAGGCAGCTAGAGGGCCGGGGCTAGCAGCTAGCAGAAGGGCCTTAGAAGGACGTTGCGACGGAAGAAAGTCTGTTGTGGCCCCCTCGTGCTGAAAATGACGGATGATGGATCAGCAGGGCTCCGTGTGGTAAACCAAGCCAATTGGCAAAATAGGTATAGTGGCCGAAGAATTTGGGACTCTAAAGCTAACAGTCCGGTGTGCTCTAGACATCTAACGCTAGCGGGCCGTGGCTAGCAGTGCCGCGGAGCCCGTTTGAGTACCCCCTCAAGCAGATTTCGTCGGTAGTCCAGTTGTGAAAGATCGGCGGGGTTCCGTGCAAGCCATTTTTTTTGTCAAAATTAGAGTATACCCACTTCTCCAGACACAGCTACACCACTGAGTACAGCAAAGTGGTCCGATAAGCTTGCGTTGTTATTATTAGCCCCATGTGTTTTTTTCTCTAATCATAGGAGTAACAACAGGAATTGGTGCATGAGGAAGAGATAATGCAGTGTGACTTGAGTTCCACCATCAGCTGGAAGAATGTGTCCCCTTTTCTCAGCAAAGGGAGGAGGGAGAGCAGAGAGACGGTGAGTCGGGTGAGAGCTAGCCTCACCGCTGCTCCCTCCCTCCCCTCAGGCTGATCATCAGATGCAGGCCATCAGTCAAGTAAAAAAAAAAATATTATTATGCTCACTCAGCTGTGGCTCACAAGTAATACAACAAATGATCTATTATCAGTGTGATCATATACCTACATTTTTTAAATATAATAAAAAAATTGTCTGACAAGAACATTGGCAGGGCAATTCAAGCATAGCCAATATGCAGTGATAATGTATTGGGCCTAAAGCGTACTGCACAAACCTCATTGCTACAGAACTGTTTATAATTGGTTCATGTTGGATAGGCTTATGTTTTTCAAGTCATGTTTAAAAACAAACTGAGTGGTAGATCTCGGCTTGCATTTTGACTCCGAAAGAGATCCTGACTTATAAAAGGCTGGTGACCACTGACGTAGACAAATAGTCATAGCATTTTTTGTGTACTCAGGATGCCCCACTTCTGTATAGCACTTTGTGACATCTGCTGATTTAAAAAGGGCTTTATAAATAAATTATACATTTGATTGATTTAAGAAACCGGCCCTGCCTGTTTCCCATTGCTAGGGTCAGGAGTTTTACTACTACTCACTGGTCAGAAATAGAAACGTTTGCCAGCTTAATTTGACCAGTTGTTCCCTCTATGACCTCTTCCATATGTCATGATTGTAAAATGTCATCAAGTGTAAGCTTTGGTACATTTATTGTATCATATTTATCATATCTAGCTTAATTTAACACATTTTTCCCACATTTGTCTCCTCTGCATATTATCCCCTTGAGAAAATGTCCCCTTATTGTGATTGTAAAATGGGATCAAGTGTATGTTCAAAATAGCATGTGTAAATGGGATTGATGGATCACTCTGTGACAACCCTTACCTTCAGCTTGCCTGTAGTGTGGAAGTTACACAGGGTGTAGTTGGACCACGTCCTATTGGTGTCTGGGTGGCGGAACCACTGTCCTGATTCGCTACAGATCTTTGTAGCTTTTTCTGTTGAAACAATCAAGTAGGACTAATGACACATGCTACAAAACATGTTTAACACTTAGACACTTAAAGGAGTAGTTCACTATTTTACAACTTGATGTTAGATGGTTCCTCACCTTGAAAGTAGTCTATGGTAGTCTATAACACTTAAAGGTCGACTTTGGACAAAAACCGCACAAATAACGGCTTTAAACTGCATAACTTCTTAGCGCTAGGGGTCAGATGTTTTTAGATATTTTTTTTAAATAACGTGCCCAACGTAAACGGACATTTTCTCTGACCCAGATCGTAGAATATGCATATAATTTACAGATTAGGATAGAAAACACTCCAAAGTTTCCAAAACTGTCAAAATATTGTCTGTGAGTATAACACTACTTATTCTGCAGGCGAAAACCTGAGAAAATGTAACCCGGAAGTGATATTTAAAAAATAAAATCTGTGTTCCCTGGCTCGTCTATCCTCCATTTAAATGGGTATCAACCAGATTCCTTTTCCAATGGCTTCCTCAGGCTGTGACCAGGCTTTAGACATAGTTTCAGGCTTTTATTTTGAAAAATTAGCGAGATGTTTCATAAGTAGTCAGGTGTCCTCTGAATGTTTCCTTTAAAAGGGATCCGTAGCGCAGAGAAGATAATTGATCAATGCACCATCATACCAGGTAATTGAACGCAAAAATAAATACAAATAAAATGATGAATGAGATATTTGGCTACAGAAGTGCCATTTCTTACCGATCTCTACAGCTTCTGTCCAAAAACAAATCCTGTGAAATGATGTCAACACATACTGGAGGAGTTACTGGCTAGCTACAAGTGGCTAGCTTAGCTAACGAACTAGCTACGTCGGTCGCGGCGCCCATGACCAGGATGACACATCGATGAACCACCAAATGCACACCCCATATCTGTTTGAAAATTGAGAAAGAGGCGAGTTGGACCGTTTTGTGTGCCCAAAGTTGACCTTTAAACATAAACACTTAAACTGTGTGTCACGTTCCTGACCTTATTTTCCTTTGTTTAACTTTGTTTAGTTGGTCAGGACGTGAGCTGGGTGGGTAGTCTATGTTATGTGTTTCTATGTTGGGTTAAATGTGTTGCCTGATATGGTTCTCAATTAGGGGCAGGTGTTTGACGTTTCCTCTGATTGAGAACCATATTAAGGTAGGCTGTTCTCACTGTTTGTTTGTGGGTGATTGTCTTCCGTGTCAGTGTTTGTTTCCACACGGGACTGTATCGTTTGTGCTAGTCTGTACCTGTTTGTGCGTTCTTCGTGTTTTTGTAAGTTCATATGTTCAGGTCTGTCTACGTCGTTTCTTGTTTTGTAATTTTCCAAGTGTTTTTCGTGTTCGTCTTTCGTTTAATAAATTCATCATGTATTCCACCTACGCTGCATTTTGGTCCGATCCCTACACCTCCTCTTCAGACGAAGAGGAGGAAAACAGCCGTTACACTGTGCAATGTCCATAAGCTTTGCAACCTCTTGAAACCATGAATAAGGAATTAAAGGTCCAATTGCAGCCGTTGATACTGTGATATCAAATCATTTATGGGTAACAATTAAATACCTTACTGTTATTATTTTTAATTAAAATGGGCAAAAATAGCTTATTAGCAAAGAGCTATTTCTCAAGCAAGAATGTTGCTAGGACTGTCTGGGAGTGGTCTGAGTAGGTTTGGAACTCTCTTTCTTATTGGTCTAATAACTAATTTACCCCCTGGTGATGACACCAGGCAGGCCAAAACTCCATCCCATCAAAACAGGCTGAAATTTCAGGCCATCTTTTCAAACAACTAAAAAGGTTTTATCATAATTTTCACAATTTCACAGTATTATTCCAACCTCATAGTGTGAAAATGTATATAAAGCACTAGGCCTTTAAATATTATGAATATTTTAAATTCAAGACAAGTTCCAGAGTGATGCATTTATCACAATGAGTTAACAAGTCAGCATTGGAGCATCTGACCATCCAGAACTTTGACTTTATTTATTCTTGCTTGTAGTTTACAGAAAGTAAAGAAATGCAGAATTTACATAGTAAAAAATAGCATAGAAAACAAACGCACACACATAGAGACAAACAGGACACAAAAACAAACGCTTCTTATAGCCAGGACTTACCTGTGGAGTCGAAGTCAGGGAAATAGTTGGGGCAGTTCTGCCAGGTGACTGTCCCAGCTGGTGTATCATCCCAGCACAGCCAGCCATCCCAGGTCCGGTTACAGTACAGCCCTGCACCGCCAGCAACACACAACCAGACACAGCACACGAATGAACACTCACTGTGAAAACACTATGTAGCTTAGCTTAGTGAAACCAGCTGTAGGCTACATTAACCATTTGGCCACACTCGTCTGTCATCTGTCTACTGGAATAGCATGGTAATCGTAACTCTTCACAGTGACATTGTTTGGCTCTGTGATTTGTGACCGTACTTGTCTTTGTGGGTTCTTCTGATTGTGTGCTGTAACCTTGAAGTGGTTATGAAATGTATTATATTCTATTACAGCCTCCAGTATTTATTCTGCAGTAGTTTGTGTCGGGTGGCTAGGGCTAGTTGGTTATATCTGGAGTACTTCTCCTGTCTTATCCAGTTTCCTGTGTGAATTTAAGTATGCTCTCTCTAATTCTCTCCTTCTCTCTTTCTTTCTCTCTCTCGGAGGACCTGAGCCCTAGGACCATACGTCAGGACTACTGGGCATGATGACTCCTTGCTGTCCCCAGTCCACCTGGCCTTGCTGCTGTTCCAGTTTCAACTGTTCTGCCTGCAGTTATGGAACCCCTACCTGTCCCAGACCTGCTGTTTTCAACTCTTAATGATCGGCTATGAAAAGCCAACTGACATTTATTCCTGATTATTATTCGACCATGCTTGTCATTTATGAACATTTTGAACATCTTGGCTCTCTCTAATTCTCTCCTTCTCTCTTTCTTTCTCTCTCTCGGAGGAACTGAGCCTTAGGACCATACGTCAGGACTACCGGGTATGATGACTCCTTGCTGTCCCCAGTCCACCTGGCCTTGCTGCTGTCCCAGTTTCAACTGTTCTGCCTGCGGTTATGGAACCCCTACCTGTCCC
Organism: Salvelinus fontinalis; assembly: GCF_029448725.1. Classification (NCBI taxonomy): domain Eukaryota; kingdom Metazoa; phylum Chordata; class Actinopteri; order Salmoniformes; family Salmonidae; genus Salvelinus; species Salvelinus fontinalis. The sequence goes on from NC_074696.1 coordinate 18,699,706, forward strand.
AGACCTGCTGTTTTCAACTCTTAATTATCGGCTATGAAAAGCCAACTGACATTTATTCCTGATTATTATTTGACCATGCTTGTCATTTATGAACATTTTGAACATCTTGGCCATGTTCTGTTATAATCTCCACCCGGCACAGCCAGAAGAGGACTGGCCACCCCTCATAGCCTGGTTCCTCTCTAGGTTTCTTCCTAGGTTTTGGCCTTTCTAGGGAGTTTTTCCTAGCCACCGTGCTTCTACACCTGCATTGCTTGCTGTTTGGGGTTTTAGGCTGGGTTTCTGTACAGCACTTCGAGATATTAGCTGATGTACGAAGGGCTATATAAAATAAACTTGATTGATTGATTGATAATTCTTATCTGGAATAATCACACACTCTGAGTTTGTATTATTATACACCTTTTAAACCAATACGTTTTTCTGACAACTTTAGCATCCAGTCAACTTTTTGCCGACTTTTCTTTATAAAAGATATTGCCGGTTACAAAGCCTCTACTTTTATTTCCGACAAACTACCTAGTCATGATTGAGGAAAAGTTCTGCCTACTATAAAATGTATCCGTAATGCTGTGGTGGCATTGGCAAGCACTACGCCAGGCCCGGGCAAAGACCGGCCCGGGGGCCGTATGCGGCCACGACCCACGATCTGATTCAATATGTACTGCTATGTACTGTCCCACAAAATTGCTAAACATAGCAAGCCATTCGTTGAAGGGGAATTCATTAAAGAATGTTTAATTGACTCTGCAGCAATAATTTGCCCCGACATGAAAGAGCTGTTTGAAAATGTTTTCCTGTCAAGACGAACAGTGACACGGCATGTTGAGGACATCGCAGAGAATATGGAACAACAGTTGAAAGACGAGGTAAAGGATTTCACCTATTTCTCCTTGGCCCTGGATGAGACCAGTGATGCACGTGACACGGCACAGTTGTTGATATTCTTACGAGGCATAACCCCAGACTTTGAAATTACAGGGGAGCTTGCTTCAGTGCAGCCAAGAGCACAACCACAGGGAAAGATTTCTTGGAGGAGGTTAATAAGTGTGTGTCAAAGCTGGGACTGACTTTTGAAAGTTATCCAGTGTGACCACTGATGGGTGCCCAGGAAAAAACGTTGGCCTTTTGAAAAGGATAGAAGATCAGGTAGCTGAGCTGAACCCAGATCAGAAAATTATTTTCCTGCATTGCATTATTCATCAGGAGGTGCTCTGTAAATGAGCCATGTTGTGGATACAGTCCCTAAAGTGGTCAACTTCATAAGAGCAAAATCTTTAAACCACAGGCAGTTTGTCTCACTGTTGGAAGAGACAGCGTCGGGTCATGCAGATCTCCCCTACCACACAAACGTGAGATGGCTGAGTTTGGGGAAGGGGCTTAAAAGTCAGAGATGGCTGAGTTTTTGCAAATGAAAGGAAAACATGTGGAGTTTTCTCATCATTTTGAGGATTTCAAAGTGTTGGTGTTGGGTATTTTCCAGAACATGTGTGCTCATTTCAGAGGAGCCAGCAAGAGTAGTGCTCTCTATATGTGCTCTGGGTCATTAGACACCATTAGATATTAGATATGTCTGGGGAGTGGATATGACTGTTGTACCAGTGATATGGCCTAATATTTACTGTTGCCATGGTTACGCCTATTGGGAATTTTCCAGAACATGTCTGTTAATTTCAGAGGAGTTAGCAGGATGACGTGTCTGTTAATTTCAGAGGAGATAGCAGGATGACATGTCTGTTAATTTCAGAGGAGTTAGCAGGATGACATGTATGTTAATTTTGAACTATTGCGATGGCTTTAATGTTTCCATGCCCTAACATGAAACCAAACTAAAATTAGTGCAAGGCAAAAAGATAACGGTGGCTAAATGCCAGAGGGGATGAATCATTAACATAAAAAGGAGTTACTATGTCTGTGATGTAAGGAGGAAAAATGTAAAAGAAGTGTGAAACTCTAGCGCCTGATGAAGATATTCTCAATGTAAAACTCTAACGCCTGATGAAGATACTCTCAATGTAAAACTCTACAGCCTGATGAAGATACTCTCAATGTAAAACTCTAGCGCCTGATGAAGATATTCTCAATGTAAAACTCTATCGCCTGATGAAGATATTCTCAATGTAAAACTCTAGCGCCTGATGAAGATATTCTCAATGTAAAACTCTAGCACCTGATGAAGATACTCTCAATGTAAAACTCTAGCGCCTGATGAAGATACTCTCAATGTAAAACTCTAGCACCTGATGAAGATACTCTCAATGTAAAACTCTAGCGCCTGATGAAAATACTCTCAATGTAAAACTCTAGCGCCTGATGAAGATACTCTCAATGTAAAACTCTAGCGCCTGATGAAGATACTCTCAATGTAAAACTCTAGCGCCTGATGAAGATACTCTCAATGTAAAACTCTAACGCCTGATGAAGATACTCTCAATGTAAAACTCTAGCGCCTGATGAAGATACTCTCAATGTAAAACTCTAGCACCTGATGAAGATACTCTCAATGTAAAACTCTAGCGCCTGATGAAGATATTCTCAATGTAAAACTCTAGCGCCTGATGAAGATATTCTCAATGTAAAACTCTAGCACCTGATGAAGATACTCTCAATGTAAAACTCTAGCGCCTGATGAAGATATTCTCAATGTAAAACTCTAGCGCCTGATGAAGATATTCTCAATGTAAAACTCTAGCGCCTGATGAAGATACTCTCAATGTAAAACTCTAGCGCCTGATGAAGATACTCTCAATGTAAAACTCTAGCGCCTGATGAAGATACTCTCAATGCAAAACTCTAGCGCCTGATGAAGATATTCTCAATGTAAAACTCTAGCGCCTGATGAAGATACTCTCAATGTAAAACTCTAGCGCCTGATGAAGATACTCTCAATGTAAAACTCTAGCGCCTGATGAAGATTTTCTCAATGTAAAACTCTAACGCCTGATGAAGATACTCTCAATGTAAAACTCTAGCACCTGATGAAGATACTCTCAATGTAAAACTCTAGCGCCTGATGAAGATATTCTCAATGTAAAACTCTAACGCCTGATGAAGATATTCTCAATGTAAAACTCTAGCGCCTGATGAAGATATTCTCAATGTAAAACTCTAGCGCCTGATGAAGATACTCTCAATGTAAAACTCTAGCGCCTGATGAAGATACTCTCAATGTAAAACTCTAGCGCCTGATGAAGATATTCTCAATGTAAAACTCTAGCGCCTGATGAAGATATTCTCAATGTAAAACTCTAGCGCCTGATGAAGATATTCTCAATGTAAAACTCTAGCGCCTGATGAAGATATTCTCAATGTAAAACTCTAGCGCCTGATGAAGATACTCTCAATGTAAAACTCTAGCGCCTGATGAAGATACTCTCAATGTAAAACTCTAGCGCCTGATGAAGATACTCTCAATGCAAAACTCTAGCGCCTGATGAAGATATTCTCAATGTAAAACTCTAGCGCCTGATGAAGATACTCTCAATGTAAAACTCTAGCGCCTGATGAAGATTTTCTCAATGTAAAACTCTAACGCCTGATGAAGATACTCTCAATGTAAAACTCTAGCGCCTGATGAAGATACTCTCAATGTAAAACTCTAGCGCCTGATGAAGATATTCTCAATGTAAAACTCTAACGCCTGATGAAGATATTCTCAATGTAAAACTCTAGCGCCTGATGAAGATATTCTCAATGTAAAACTCTAACGCCTGATGAAGATATTCTCAATGTAAAACTCTAGCGCCTGATGAAGATACTCTCAATGTAAAACTCTAGCGCCTGATGAAGATATTCTCAATGTAAAACTCTAGCGCCTGATGAAGATATTCTCAATGTAAAACTCTAGCGCCTGATGAAGATATTCTCAATGTAAAACTCTAGCGCCTGATGAAAATATTCTCAATGTAAAACTCTAACGCCTGATGAAGATATTCTCAATGTAAAACTCTAGCGCCTGATGAAGATATTCTCAATGTAAAACTCTAGCGCCTGATGAAGATATTCTCAATGTAAAACTCTAGCGCCTGATGAAGATATTCTCAATGTAAAACTCTAGCGCCTGATGAAGATTTTCTCAATGTAAAACTCTAACGCCTGATGAAGATACTCTCAATGTAAAACTCTAGCGCCTGATGAAGATACTCTCAATGTAAAACTCTAGCGCCTGATGAAGATACTCTCAATGTAAAACTCTAGCGCCTGATGAAGATACTCTCAATGTAAAACTCTAGCGCCTGATGAAGATATTCTCAATGTAAAACTCTAACGCCTGATGAAGATATTCTCAATGTAAAACTCTAGCGCCTGATGAAGATATTCTCAATGTAAAACTCTAACGCCTGATGAAGATATTCTCAATGTAAAACTCTAGCGCCTGATGAAGATACTCTCAATGTAAAACTCTAGCGCCTGATGAAGATATTCTCAATGTAAAACTCTAGCGCCTGATGAAGATATTCTCAATGTAAAACTCTAGCGCCTGATGAAGATATTCTCAATGTAAAACTCTAGCGCCTGATGAAGATATTCTCAATGTAAAACTCTAACGCCTGATGAAGATATTCTCAATGTAAAACTCTAGCGCCTGATGAAGATATTCTCAATGTAAAACTCTAGCGCCTGATGAAGATATTCTCAATGTAAAACTCTAGCGCCTGATGAAGATATTCTCAATGTAAAACTCTAGCGCCTGATGAAGATTTTCTCAATGTAAAACTCTAACGCCTGATGAAGATACTCTCAATGTAAAACTCTAGCGCCTGATGAAGATACTCTCAATGTAAAACTCTAGCGCCTGATGAAGATATTCTCAATGTAAAACTCTAGCGCCTGATGAAGATATTCTCAATGTAAAACTCTAGCGCCTGATGAAGATATTCTCAATGTAAAACTCTAGCGCCTGCTCCCTAACAAGGCAGCGTGAGGAAAGAAATGAAACGCGGATGAAAAAAGTATAGACTTGGGCTCTGTTTCAAAATATCACTTTTTTTATATGATAACGTTTCCACACGTTGCCACGACGCAAGTTGTATGGGAAACATATTAGCAGTATTTTATTCTGTTATATTTCATTATATTCTTAGCCTACTATAAAATATGTGTATTGACTGTGATCAGCGTAGCCTAAGTGTATCTTGTCTGTTTAATGAACAAAATAACTAGAGTTCCTGTGTATGGCACAGCCACATATCATATAGACTGCACAGACCAGTAACATAATTCAACTCAAAATATTTCATTCTATTCTTTTGAAAACACATTTCATTAGTCTTATATTGTTTCTCATGACCTGAGTATTTTCTCAATGGATTTATTCAAATAGACACCCACCCACATCTGTATACCACTACTACCACTCCTCACCGGCATGTGCACTGGAGGTATAAAAAGAATGTGCACTGGAGGTATAAAAGGAATGTGCACTGGAGGTATAAAATGAATGTGCACTGGATGTATAAAAGGATGTGCACTGGAGGTATAAAAGGAATGTGCACTGGAGGTATAAAAGCATGTGCACTGGAGGTATAAAATGAATGTGTACTGGATGTATACAAGGCATGTGCACTGGAGGTTTAAAAGGAATGTGCACTGGAGGTATAAAAGGAATGTGCACTGGAGGTATAAAAAGCATGTGCACTGAAGGTATAAAAGGCATGTACACTGGAGGTTTAAAAGGAATGTGCACTGGAGATTTAAAAGGCATGTGCACTGGAGGTATAAAAGGCATGTGCACTGGAGGTATAAAAGGCTGTGCACTGGAGGTATAAAAGGCATGTGCACTGGAACTGGAGGTATAAAAGGAATGTGCTCCGGAGGTATAAAAGGAATGTGCACTGGAGGTATAAAAGAAATGTGCACTGGAGGTTTTTAAAAGGCATGTGCACTGGAACTGGAGGTATAAAAGGAATGTGCACCGGAGGTATAAAAGGAATGTGCACTGGAGGTATAAAAGGAATGTGCACTGGAGGTTTTTAAAAGGAATGTGCACTGGAGGTTTTTTAAAGGAATGTAAACTGGAGGTATAAAAGGCATGTGCACTGGAACTGGAGGTATAAAAGGAATGTGCACTGGAGGTATAAAAGGAATGTGCACTGGAGGTATAAAAGGAATGTGTACTGGAGGTTTAAAGGGAATGTGCACTGGAGGTATAAAAGGAATGTGCACTGGAGGTATAAAAGGAATGTGCACTGGAGGTATAAAGGAATGTGCACTGGAGGTATAAAAGGAATGTGCACTGGAGGTATTAAAGGAATGTGCACTGGAGGTATTAAAGGAATGTGCACTGGAGGTATACAAGGCATGTGCACTGGAGGTATAAAAGGCATGTGCACTGGAGGTATAAAAGGCATGTGCACTGGAGGTATAAAAGGCATGTGCACTGGAACTGGAGGTATAAAAGGAATGTGCACCGGATGTATAAAAGGAATGTGTACTGGAGGTATAAAAGGAATGTGCACTGGAGGTATAAAAGGAATGTGCACTGGAGGTATAAAAGGAATGTGCACTGGAGGTATACAAGGAATGTGCACTGGAGGTATAAAAGGAATGTGCACTGGAGGTATAAAAAGCATATGCAGGCAAAAATGCAATTTTTTTTACAGGCAAAATCCCATAAATCCTATGTGAAAGCGGAATTAGAGTAGCGCACATCATCACTACCTGATTTGTTATACGGCTGGTCTCTGTTCATCTTCTCAAAGCATTTGTATTGACCGTCGATGATCTTCTTCCTCTCCTCCTCCTCCTGACTGACCCTGGGGCTGACTGGAGTCTCCACAGTGGGCTCTAGCAGACCATGAGGAGTCACCTTCTGGCTGACTGGAGTCTCCACAGTGGGCTCCACAGACCCTGGCTCTAGCAGACCATGGGGAGTCACCTTCTGGGGAAGAACCACATGTAACGGGACAGACACCATAAAGAAACACACACAATACAGTATGAGGATTTCTACTTGTCAACAGGGAACAGTAACAGTGATTACCAAGACACAGATAGATGGAATACAGCGTGAGGATTTCTACTTGTCAACAGGGAACAATAACAGTGATTACCAAGACACAGATAGATGGAATACAGCGTGAGGATTGGCACCCTATTCACTAAAAAATGCAATACTTTAGACCAGGGCCCATAGGGTTCTGGTCCAAAGTAGTGGACTTTATAGGGACTATGGTGCCATTTTGGATGCATTGCCTGTCCCAGACAGACCTGTACTGTTTTGTCCATTAATCAACTGAGAACGAATCAATCTCCAATTACCTTTAACTTTTCCTTGGAGAACGTCAGACATTTGGACCAGGTCTTATTAATGAAGGGACTTTGGACCCAATTACCAGATTCATCACAATATTTTGACACTTTTCCTGCAAAAAAATAAACACTTCATGGTAATTGTTAGCGATATAATTTCAGCAATGAGTAATGGTGATTTGGCAGCTGCTGAATCCATCATCAATCCATCACTGAATCCATCATTGTCACATGAAGCCGCTGCTATAGCTACACTGACTGGACTGTAATATCAACTGTAGAGGCAATAGTTACCCACTGAGCACAGACGTCAGTTCAACACCTAGTTTGGATTTACATTTGGTTGAGTTGTCAACTAACGTGAATTCAACGTGAAAATAACAAAACATTTCACTATGTCATTAGGTTAGAAGCTGGATGAAAAAAATCTGAAATGCCTTCACAGTGATGATTTTTAAAAAATCCTATCAGTTATTTTTTTTACACGACGTGGAAACAACGTTGATTCAACCAGTTTGTGCCGTGTCGGTAGTTTTTTCTCTCTCATTTTGCTGTCATATAAATGTTGCTATTTGTAACGCAGATTGCCCCTTTAAGTGTTATTCTGTTTGTCCTCATTACTCAATTGAGCATCACTGCATTCCATAACACTGAGAGCCAGCTCCTTATCATTCAACTAATTCACCACCAAAGCTAGAAAAACACTTAAGATATAAGTTATGAGCATCACATAACACTTTAATATACCAGACTTGGGGAAACTCTTCCCTGCTCTAATCACTAAAGCGTAAGTTGAATCTTCTATTGGATAATGACTGAGATCACGATGTTCCCTGTCTGTAAGCACGCTAACCCAGCAGCCTGTCCTCCCCCAGCAGCTAATCAACGGTTCTGTACATAAAACCCAGCTGAGCTATCCAAGACAGCTTGCTTCAACAGAACAAAAGAAGAGTGAAATAATTAGATCAATTGTTGCATCACTAGTGATTAACAATCTATATACTCTACACTCATTAGTCCAACTCTCATTGCAGTCATTGTGTCACTGGTCAGACTGGTCAGATAAGTACCTGTATTCAAAAAGCATCTCAGAGTAGGAGTGCTGATCTAGGATCAGTTTTGCCTTTTAGATCACATTCCATAAGAGTACATGGACAGGGAGGACCTGATCCTAGATTGATGTTTGATACAGATCTAGGACCAGTTCCCCCCTGTCCATATAATCTGATCCTAGATCCTAGATCAGAACTTGAGTGTAAGATGCTACATTGTCATTCCTATAGAGACTATTGGTCAAAATTATCTCTATAATCTACCTGTGACTTGGCCAATTCCCTCTGCAGAAATTGGATCATTTATCAGTATGCGGTCTTACCAGTGGTGTCCAGGCCGGGGTAGTATGGGCAGTTCTGTGTGGCGTAGGTCCCCACCGGAGTCTCGTCCCAACATAACAAGCCATCCCACATACGACTACAGAACACACCTACGTTAGGGAGAATTACTGTTTAATATCTTTAACTAGCTGTTCATTAATAACACTTCAGGCTACCTCCATATTGCTGAACCATGTGCTAACGATTCATGTCTAACCCTATTATTTACAGTACCAGTCAAAAGTTTGGACACACCTACTCATTCAAGGGTTTTTCTTTATTTTTAATATTTTCTACATTGTAGAATAACAGTGAAGACATCAAACTATGAAATAACGCCTATGGAATCATGTAGTACCCCAAATAGTGTTAAACAAATCAAAATACATTTTATATTTGAAATTCTTCAAAGTAGCCACCCTTTGCCTTAATGACAGCTTTACACACTCTTGGCATTCTCTCAACCAGCTTCACCTGGAATGCTTTTCCAACAGTCTTGAAGGAGTTCCCACATATGCTGAGAACTTGTTGACTGCTTTTCCTTCACTCTGCGGTCCAACTCATCCCAAACCATCTCAATTGGGATGAGGTCGGGTGATTGTGGAGGCCAGGTCATCTGATGCAGCACTCCATCACTCTCCTTCTTGGTCAAATAGCCCTGACACAGCCTGGAGGTGTGTTTTGGGTCATTGTCCTGTTGAAAAACAAATGACAGTCCCACTAAGCGCAAACCAGATGGGATGGCGTATCGCTGCAGAATGCTGTGATAGCCATGCTGGTTAAGTCTGCCTTGAATTCTAAATAAATCACTGACATTGTCACCAGCAAAGCACTCCCACACCATCACACCTCCTCCTCCATGCTTCACGGTGGGAACCGCACATGCAGAGATCATCTGTTCACCTACTCTGTGCCTCACAAAGACACAGTGGTTGGAACCAAAAATCTTCCATTTGGACTCATCAGACCAAAGGACAGATTTCCACCGGTCTAATGTCCATTGCTCGTGTTTCTTGGCCCAAGCAAGTCTCTTCTTATTATTGGTGTCCTTTAGTAGTGGTTTCTTTGCAGCAATTCGACCATGAAGGTCTGATTCACACAGTCTCCTCTGAACAGTTGATGTTGAGATGTGTCTGTTACTTGAACTCTGTGAAGCATTTATTTGACCTGCAATTTCTGAGGCTGATAACTCTAATGAACTTATTCTCTGCAGCAGAGGTAACTCTGGGTCTTGCTTTCCTGTGGTGGTCCTCATGAGAGCAAGTTTCATCATAGCGCTTGATGTTTTTTTTGACTGCACTTGAAGAAACTTTCAAAGTTCTTGACATTTTCCATATTGACAGACCTTCATGTCTTAAAGTAATGATGAACTGTCGTTCCTCTTTGCTTATTTGAGCTGTTCTTCCATAATATGGACTTGGTCTTTTACCAAATAGGGCTATTTTCTGTATACCACCCCTAACTTGTCACAATACAACTGATTGGCTCAAATTCATTAAGAAGAAAAGAATTCCACAATTCAACTTTTAACAAGGCACACCTGTTAATTGAATTGCATTCCAGGTGACTACATCATGAAGCTGGTTGAGATAATACCAGAGTGTGCAAGCTGTCATCAATGCAGTGCGGTTGTAAACCATTTCAACTGGGGGGGCTGGGGCCAGTTGTAATGTTAGAGGGGCCAGTTACATTAGACGTTATTGTTGTCATATTGTTTTCTTCACTGCATTGCAGGCATTAGCAGGCAAAAGACCATGTTCATAATCATCATTAATAATGGATGTAAAAAAAAATAACGATAGCAAAAATGAGTTATGTAAAAATTACTTCACACTCCACATTTAGGGGGTCCAAAATTGTTCTCACATGGGCAATGCCCCCCCCCCCCCCCCCCCCCCCCCAGAAACGCTAGTGCATCAATGCAAAGGGTGGCTACTTTGAAGAATCTAAAATATATTTTGATTTAACACCTTTTTGGTTACTACATGATTCCATATGTGTTATTTCATAGTTTTGATGTCTTTAGTATTATTCTACAATGTAAACATTTTTAGAAATAAAGAAAAACCCTTGAATGAGTAGGTGTGTCCAAACTTTTGACTGATACTGTCTATTTGAGACATTTAGCAGATGCTCGGTGCCTTTAGCACTTTCCATAAAAGCAGAGATGCTCCAACCATTTAGCTATGGTAGTTTTATAGGCCTTTGTCACTGCATTTAAGTCATTTATAGGCCTATATCACATCATTTAAGTATTTTATAGGCCTAAATCACAGCATTTAAGTATTTTATAGGCATATAACACTCCACCCCAAAACTATCTTTTGGTATTTATTTTCATTAGTCCATTGTTGACATATTCCCAACTTGTCAGCAAACAAGTTTTCAAGATATGTAACTTTCAAAATACAGAAATGATCTCCGTATGGCGCATTTTACATCATATGATGCTGTGTTTTATATTATATAATGCAAAATGTATCATACGTGATTATTTCTGTATTTTGAAAGTTACATACTATCTTGAAAACTTGATTGGTGACAAGCAAAACATTTTGGGAGTATGTCAACAATGGACTAATGAAACAAATACCAAAAGATAGTACCAGCATTTCTATTACCTATAGCATCAAGGGAGCACTGATTACACATCCATCCACTAAGATTTACTTAAGCAACAAAGGTCATAGCATCAACACTAGTGCTTTCTCAAAGAGCTCCATTAATCAGATCCCAGACTCCCAGTAAGTAGTGTGATTAGATTAAAGGGGCAATCTGGGATTGGTACATCAATTTTTGTACTTTTAAATGAGTGATTTGTGCTTCACCTGTGATGTTGTGCTGCTGGTCTCGGCTGAACAGCTCAAGACATTTGTATTGACCCTCGGTCATGGTCTGCCTCTCGTCCTCCATTATGGTCAGGACAGGCCTGAGAGATGTGTCTGGGCTAGCAGGCTCAGAGCTGGACTCCCCGGCAACAGTTCCGCTCTGCAAAGACACAGCAACCACTTCATCTTACCAAAATAGAGCTATTTAACATCTAAGTGACTGGATAGTGATGTATGTGTAGGTTGCACCTAGGGTGTGCTGCCCTGAAACTAATTGCCCTGAGCTGAATCAATTTGTATTGTGTTGTGACAATATTGGCATGCTTGTTCTTCAACAGTCAATGTGAATGTGTAATAATCTAGAATGAGTCCTAGAATGAGCTGTTCTCTTTCTATGGTATACTGTTGGAATTGTGAGAGCGATTTATTGACAGTATAGTCCCACATGAACTTGGGGCGGCAGGTAGCCTAGTGGTTAGAGGCAGGTAGCCTAGTGGTTAGAGGCAGGTAGCCTAGTGGTTAGCGCGTTGGACTAGTAACTGAAAGGTTGCTAGATTAAATCCCTGAGCTGACAAGGTAAAAATCTGTTGTTCTGCCCCTGAACAAGGCAGTTAACCCACTGTTCCTAGGCCGTCATTGAAAATAAGAATTTGCTCTTAACTGACTTGCCTAGTTAAATAAAGGTAAAAATATATTTTTTTAAATTCATGCTTATAGCAATAGAAGAATAGAGTATCATTCTGTGAGTGTCCCAATGCTGTATTTGAAACGTGCGTTGACATGGTTACAGATGACTAGCATACAAGAACCTACAAATTCTCTATCGATAGTTTTGTCAAATCGTGGTTGACTCATTCATGTATTCCTCCACACAGTAAAATGCATTTGAGAACTAAAAATATAATTAATAAAAAGGGATAGATTTTTTATATGAAGAGGACAAGAACGTTTCTCTGATCCTGTCTGTTCTCCTATTGTGTGGTTTGGAAAAAAAATCTTTAAAAACCATGGGAGCTCGTCTCGTCTCCAACGCTGATGTAGATAACACTTTGCTGCACAAAGACGAGAAGGAAATCAAGATTCAAATAGCAACTGTGTCCAATGTGTCGTCGTGAGTGTGACTCATCTCTCCTAATATTTCTACAGAGAATTAAGCCACTCAAGCGCCGGGGCTTGTCATTTCTCTCGCTCACTCTCTCTTATTCTCTTGTTCTCTTTCCGCTTCCACACTTTAATTAATTATACATAAATATTAACACAATAGCTTGGAGAGATTTGTTCGCAAACACCTCCCACCCGCCCTAACCTCCTCCCTCCTTTCTCTCTTTTTTAATTACTTTCATCTCTTCCCGTTGAACTTTTGGAGAGTTCTTTTCCTTCTCCAGGGAATAGTACATCAGTTACCTGACAATTCAAAGCATACTGAGCTACAGACACAAACATAAAAGGAAGGGGAGATTTTTTTTTTAAGTCTGAGAGAGTTTTCGGAATATTCACGATGTCCCATGTAGCAGTTTAGCAGCCGTACATATGATGTCACTCCAAACGTTGAAGTAAATGACGTCATACATACGACCACCAGGCCACCACCAATGTCAGCTTTAAAGGTCCAGACAATAAGTAAACCTCACCTGTACACAAATGTCCTTCCTCTATCCTTTCCTCCACGCATCTTGCTGAAATAATAGTTACTTCAGAAGCTTAGAGTAAAGCTTCACTGGACGCAAAGACAAGTGCATGAACATCAGCCAGATTAAAGAGATCAGCATGGATTCGATTTACCTTTTACACTCAGCAAGGCAGACAAATGTAATTTAATTACATGGTACAAACACTTATCGACAGCCAACTTATCATCAGGTGAACATTTAATTTCACATCGACACTGATGAATAGAAGACCAAATGGACAAAGGTATTATTATCAGTACAAAGGTATTATTATCAGTATAAAGGTATTATCGTTAGTACAAAGGTATTATCAGTACAAAGGTATTATTATCAGTACAAAGGTATTATCATCAGTACAAAGGTATTATTATCAGTATAAAGGTATTATCGTTAGTACAAAGGTATTATCAGTACAAAGGTATTATAATCAGTACAAAGGTATTATAATCAGTACAAAGGTATTACTATCAGTATAAAGGTATTATCATTAGTACAAAGGTATTATCAGTACAAATGTATTATTATCAGTACAAATATATTATTATCAGTACAAAGGTATTATCATCAGTACAAAGGTATTATCATCAGTACAAAGGTATTATCATCAGTACAAAGGTATTATCATCAGTACAAAGGTATTATTATGAGCCAAAAACCTGTTGGTGTACCGATAAAGCAGTTCAACAATACAAGTATGTGTCCCGACAAACATGTTAAATAAAACGTCTAGAATCCATTTTGGTGACAAAGAAAACTAATTTCTACATGCTTTACCTGGGCAAGCTCGACACGCTTTACCTACTTTACCTCTACATGCTTTACCTACTTTACCTCTAAATGCTTTACCTACTTTACCTCTACATGCTTTACCTGGGCAAGCTCTACATGCTTTACCTGGGCAAGCTCTACATGCTTTACCTACTTTACCTCTACATGCTTTACCTACTTTACCTCTACATGCTTTACCTACTTAACCTCTACATGCTTTACCTACTTTACCTCTACATGCTTTACCTACTTAACCTCTACATGCTTTAGCTACTTTACCTCTACATGCTTTAGCTACTTAACCTCTACATGCTTTACCTACTTTACCTCTACATGCTTTACCTGGGCAAGCTCTACATGCTTTACCTGGGCAAGCTCGACACGCTTTACCTACTTTACCTCTACATGCTTTACCTACTTTACCTCTACATGCTTTACCTGGGCAAGCTCTACATGCTTTACCTACTTTACCTCTACATGCTTTACCTACTTTACCTCTACATGCTTTACCTACTTTACCTCTACATGCTTTACCTACTTTACCTCTACATGCTTTACCTGGGCAAGCTCGACACGCTTTACCTACTTTACCTCTACATGCTCTACATGCATCGTTTGTCCAGATCTGCAATAGGCTAACTAGCAATCATACCACAGATTAAATCATTCACATCTGCACAGATTTTCAATATAAATCCACAAGATAGAAGAATAGCTGATAGGCAGGGGAGAGGCCAGGTGTGTCATTGCGCTTGGATTTATTATCTGTATGTACTATTTTTACTGCTCTATGGATATAATTATTGTTGGATAACCTTATTTACTATTATGTCGTGATTTCTTGTTCACTCTTTATGAGGTGCGCACTGCACAGAACACCGTAAGAATTATCACTGAATTATCACAGTGACTTATTGTAATATTTGTTTATGTGTCAATTAATCCCGTGAGGGATGGGTTGCTAATCAATCAATCAAATGTACTTACATCAGCCGATGTCACAAAGTGCTATACAGAAACCCAGCCTAAAACCCCAAACAGCAAGCGATGCAGATGTAGAAGCACGGCTACCTGTAGGCTACCTGTAGGCTACCTGTAGGCTACCTGTAGGCTACCTGTAGGCTACCTGTAGGCTACCTGCGCACATTCATCCAATTCCACTCTAATATCATTCCAGCATCCAAACTGTGCCACAACCTTTTGATTAATGGAAAGAGACAAAATACCCCAAAAAATCTGTTACAAAACACCAAAAAGTTTAATGACATTCAGAGATTGCCAAACCAAGCCTTCGCTACTGAGTAGGGAGGGATGTATTTTCAGTTTGTCGAGATTGACTGTGGTGTTGAAAACACAAACATGATGATAAGCGCTCGAAGTCGGTAATCGTTATGCAGTTATTCATTGCTTATTGGATGTGTGTGGTGCATTTGCACAGAAACCTGTTAGTGGAAAATTTGTTGGATATATTTTTTATAATTATAAATATAACATCAAGATGTAAAAAAATCTGATTTTCCCCTAGTTGATTATTGTCTGCAGCCGGCTCTGATCGTAGTGTAATGAGACAGGCAGGGAAAGTGAGCTCGCCCCCCCTCCCTTAGTATAGTCGTGCATAAGTAAAAACACCTCAAAACAAGACATGGTATTACAAACTGTAATTACACAAACGTTCTAACAAATTACCATCATAAATAATACCCTTTGCATCTCATGAATAATAAATGAGGCTGATATCTGCTGCCTTGAGTTTCAAGATCATAAAGTAACAAAAGGCAAAGACAGTGGCATTTGTGCTATAAGGTAACTGGTTTTCCATGCCAGCTGACCATTGGGTTTAAGTAAAGTATGATGAGGGTTGGCAAACAAGTGGGGATGCATCCATCACGCTCACGCACGCACACACACACACACACACACACACACACACACACACACACACACGCACGCACGCACGCACGCACGCACGCACGCACGCACGCACGCACGCACGCACACACACACACACACACACACACACACACACACACACACACACACACACACACACACACACACACACACACACACACACACACACACACACACACACACACACACACACACACACACACACAGAGAGAGAGACAGACAGAGACACAGATATACACCAACCAAACAACCTCTGCCATTCATAGAAAGTATCTGCAGAGCGTCATGGCTGAAAGATATTCTGGCTTTTAGGTCATCCATGTCTCTAGTGGCCAAACTGAACCAATTAGTGATTAACGGATTAGTGAACTACATCAAATTCATCTCTCTGATTTTCTCTATGCGTTGAAAACCAGCACAGCAAAACGCATTGCAGTTTATCTAGTACTTTGAGACAATGCATGGTATTTTATCAAGTTAAAACACATTTACAGAATAAATCCTGTACAATATGGTAAAAAATTACAGTAATATATAAACTGCATTACAGTAATAAACACAGCAAAAAGTAATCTAACAACAAGTATTTGCAGTACCAGTCAAAGGTTTGGACACACCGACTCATTCCAGAGTTTAAATTTATTTGGAATTTCTTCATTTCTTATTGTGTTTGAGCCAATCATTTGTGTTGTGACAAGGTAGGGGTGGTATACAGAAGATAGCCCTATTTGGTAAAAGCAAGTCCATATTATGGAAGAACAGCTCAAATAAGCAAAGAGAAACAACAGTTCATCATTACTTTAAGACATGAAGGTCTGTCAGTACAGGACATTTCAAGAACTTTGAAAGTTTCTTAAAGTGCAGTCTCAAAAACCATCAAGCGCTATGATGAAACTTGCTCTCATGAGGACCGTCACAGGAAAGGAAAACCCAGAGTTACCTCTGCTGCAGAGGATAAGTTCATTAGTGTTTCATACTCAGAAATTGCAGGCCAAATAAATGCTTCACAGAGTTCAAGTAACAGACACATCTCAACATCAACCGTTCAGAGGAGACTGTGTGAATCAGACCTTCATGGTCGAATTGCTGCAAAGAAACCACTACTAAAGGACACCAATAATAAGAAGAGACTTGCTTGGGCCAAGAAACACGAGCAATGGACATTAGACCGGTGGAAATATGTCCTTTGGTCTGATGAGTCCAAATGGAAGATTTTTGGTTCCAACCACCGTGTCTTTGTGAGACACAGAGTAGGTGAACAGATAATATTTGCATGTGTGGTTCCCACCGTGAAGCATGGAGGAGGAGGTGTGATGGTGTCGGGGTGCTTTGCTGGTGACACTGTCAGTGATTTATTTAGAATTCAAGGCAGACTTAACCAGCATGGCTATCACAACATTCTGCAGCAATACGCCATCCCATCTGGTTTGCGCTTAGTGGGACTGTCATTTGTTTTTCAACAGGACAATGACCCAAAACACACCTCCAGGCTGTGTCAGGGCTATTTGACAAAGAAGGAGAGTGATGGAGTGCTGCATCAGATGACCTGGCCTCCACAATCACCCAACCTCAACCCAATTGAGATGGTTTGGATGAGTTAGACCGCAGAGTGAAGGAAAAGCGGCCAATAAGTTCTCAGCATATGTGGGAACTCCTTCAAGATTGTTGGAAAAGCATTCCAGGTGAAGCTGGTTGAGAGAATGCCAAGAATGTCTTCACTATTATTCTACAATGTAGAAAATAGTACAAATCAAGAAAAACCCTTGAATGAGTAGATGTGTCCAAACTTTTAATGAAAAGCTGAAGATGTACTCACCATCATGAAAGATATCAAAAGCCAGTAGGAGCTTTTTAACCCCATACTGTCTGGTTCCAGCCAAGTCTGTAGAGACAGAGAAGAGAAGGGAATAAGAAAAAAATTCTAGCGGAAAATTGGATTAACAAACAGAACCAGGTTGTTGTTTTGAATCACGATTAGGCAGCCTTGAGGGTTGAGAACAGCACAACATTCTTTACTCTTGAATACTAGTATACTGCAACAGTGGTTCCCATATTGACTGTTCTGGGGCAATGAAAGTTATTCTGTCCCGGGTTGTGGTGTGAGTGTGAGTGTGAGTGTGAGTCTGAGTCTGAGTCTGAGTCTGAGTGTGAGTGTGAGTGTGAGTGTGAGTGTGAGTGTGTGTGTGTGTGTGTGTGTGTGAGTGTGAGTGTGAGTGTGAGTGTGAGTGTGAGTGTGAGTGTGTGTGTGTGTGTGTGTGTGTGTGTGTGTGTGTGTGTGTGTGTGTGTGTGTGTGTGTGTGTTTGCATTAATGTATGTGACTGACAAAAAAGTTAATGATAGTTCAAAAAAGAGATTGAGAGAGAGAGGAGGAAAACTACAGTGTGAGAGAGAGAGGAGGAAAACTAGAGCGAGAGAGAGAGGAGGAAAACTACAGTGTGAGGGAGAGGAGGAAAACTACAGTGTGAGGGAGAGGAGGAAAACTACAGTGTGAGAGAGAGGAGGAAAACTACAGTGTGAGGGAGAGGAGGAAAACTACAGTGTGAGGGAGAGGAGGAAAACTACAGCGAGAGAGAGAGGGGAAAACTACAGTGTGAGAGAGAGGAGGAAAACTACAGTGTGAGAGAGAGAAGGAAAACTACAGCGAGAGAGAGAGAGGAGGAAAACTACAGTGTGAGAGAGAGAGGAGGAAAACTAAAGTGAGAGAGAGAGGAGGAAAACTACAGCGAGAGAGAGAGGGGGAAAACTACAGTGTGAGAGAGAGGAGGAAAACTACAGTGTGAGAGAGAGGAGGAAAACTACAGCGAGAGAGAGAGAGGAGGAAAACTACAGTGTGAGGGAGAGGAGGAAAACTACAGTGTAAGAGAGAGAGGAGGAAAACTACAGCGAGAGAGAGAGAGGAGGAAAACTACCGTGTGAAGGAGAGGAGGAAAACTACAGTGTGAGAGAGAGGAGGAAAACTACCAATTTGTAAGTCGCTCTGGATAAGAGCGTCTGCTAAATGACTTAAATGTAAATGTAAATGTACAGTGTGAGAGAGAGGAGGAAAACTACAGTGTGAGAGAGAGGAGGACAACTACAGTGTGAGAAAGAGGGGGGAAACTACAGTGTGCGAGAGAGAGAATGAGATCGATCGAGGCAGACAACACAAGAGGCAGACAAAAATAGTTAATGCTAGTTAATCATTGTACTGTCAACAGTGGTGCTTCTTTCTCAGGTTGAATGGCTGGACTGCCAAGCCTGGGAGTTAGATTAGAATTCCCCTCAGGTCTCTCTACATTGGCCCTGCAGATCCCCATTGTAAACTCATTACTATGCTGGGTTACGCCAATCAGTGCACTGCTGTTAGCTTTCCACACCTCACTGGGGCTCCACAGCAGGTTCCACTGTCAGTTGATAGACATACATCAGTAAGCATATCATTGTGACTGGCTTTGGAGGTCGGACGGGGGCTGGGGGAGTGTGTTCAGTCTAAGAGGAGAAAGAACTGGAGAGGTGATTAAGCACTTCATTAATGTTGCTGTGATTAAGAACTGAATTATTTTAATGTGTTACTTAAAAACCTATAAGCCCTATATGAACATTATTGATGTGACATAATAAGCTGTGGCTTACTGGTGGCTAAGGAGCAGTGTAGGAAAGGAAATGATATCAGTGCAAGTGCATTCACTACCGTACACCCTGAAAATGTCAAGTGACAATGTGCAGCGGGTAGGACGGAGTCAGGCGCAGGACACAGAACTGAGTAAAAGACATACTTTACTTGAAAAGAAACAACAAAATTTCCATGCAGGGAAAACACTCCAGCTCACAGAAGTCTTGAACACTAAACAAAGAACAAACACGCACAAAACCATGTGGGAACTAGAGGGTTACATAGGGAATAAATTATAACATAATGGGAACCAGGTGTGTACAATCAAGACAAAACAAATGGAAAAAGAAACATAGATTGGTGGCAGCTAGAAAGCCGGTGACGACGACCGCCGAACGCCGCCCGAACAAGAAGAGGCACCAACTTCGGCGGAAGTCGTGACAGAAAATACATCCTCAGAACAGGCATAGTCATCTGAACAGCTTGGAGTAGAAGTTACCTGTAGGCAGCATAACCTCCCGGAATCAGCAAAAAACAGTAAAACTGACCACAGATCAGTGCCTAGGTGGAAGTCCTGCTGAGCACAGACAGTTAAAGCCCCTGTTCGTCTCTGCATGCCAGCTCCAGCTCCTACCCCTGCCAGATGGCTGAGAACAAGGCACTTATCTGCTGCTGGCATGGCTTACCCACCCACCCGCCTGTGAAATGGTGCACAGAGAGAAGTATGGGAATATGTGGGTGTTACAGAAAAATGCCAGTGTACATTTCTGTGGCACCCAGACATGGGAAGGAAGGAAGGAGAGAAGGGTGGGGATTGTAATGTACTGTATGTGCTAGGTCTACCTTTTTACCTTCATCCTCATCCTTTCTTACTACTGTGAGGCAGTGTCCCTCAGGCTAGCAAGTGTCGGGTCTTTGTTCCAAAGGCACAGTGTTAATGACAAACTGTTATGGGCTATAAATTCTATACAGGAACACCTCTGATGCTGTTTATAAGCCATACATTTATAATTCAAGACTTCAAGGGAACAGAGACAGTTATAGCTTAAAGAGCAAGTTTTTCATGTAATGGTCATTTAGGAGAAAATTATGGATATTTTAACGTGACAATGTAGTGTTGCCCGTAATCTCGGTTAATCCAGAACTAAAGTCTCACCCAATTGTTAAAATGCTAGATTAAATTGTGATTTGCACTGGAACTAGTGCTGCTCATGCATCCTGTTGTATCATGACAGATCTACGGAACCATTTAGGTTTACGCAATCTGTCCACATGAGATTTTGTTGCCAGAAACAAAAACTTTGGGGACACATTGACCTGTGGAGAGAAACTGACCTTCATTTAAGGACACAGTTCACAGAGTATACCGCAGGGAACAACCAGAGGGACTAGCCTTAAAAAGTTATGAAACTCAAACCAACAACTACATAAATCAAATGGCAGCAGTGGAAGAAGATAGATCGTAAATGGGTCCGAGCCTGAGAAACTATTAAGAAACCAGTAACCACCCATCAGGACACAAGCTGTTTGAATTCACACTCAGTCGTAGTCACGCTCAGTCGAGCGCCGTTTGGTTCTTGGTTCTTTGTGTGTGTCTCAAATAGCACCCTTTTCCCTATTTAGTGCACTACCTGCCTCAGACAGCCTTCTAAGACGGGCAGCACATCAGGGAGAGAACTCTATTACAGAAATTGAGTTTCAACAAGATGAATGACAGCCTAGTCAACATCAATACTGATATCTGTTGACTAAAATTGGACATAAGTGAATTGCAAACCATTATAGTTGTCACGACTTCTGCCGAAGTCGTTGCCTCTCCTTGTCCGGGCGGTGTTCGGCGGTCGACTTCACCGGCCTTCTAGCCATCATCGATCCATTTTTCATTTTCCATTGGTTTTGTCTTGTCTTCCCACACACCTGTTGTCAATCCCATTCATTACCTGTTGTGTATTTAACCCTCTGTTTCCCTTCATGTGTTTGTCAGAGATTGTTTTATGTCAAGTGTTGTTTTATTGGTGTATAGGTGCGCGACGGGTCCTCGTACCCATTTTTATTTGATGTATGTATATTTCTCGTGTTTGGAGCATGTCATGGACATTCATTAAAAGTCTCCATCTACACTTCGTTTACTCTCCTGCGCCTGACTTCCCTGCCACCTATACACACAACGTTGACAATAGTCAACAGTGATCAAGTCTTTGGACAAAGACAGAATGAGAAACACTATAGGCTTTATGGATATAGTGTAATATAATATAATAATGTAATATAATAATATAATAATTTAATATTATAATATAATAATATAAAATAATAACATTATGAAGTAATATAATATAATAATATTATAATGTAATATAATGATTTAATAATAGAATGCAATATCATATAAAAATATATTAATATAATAATATTATAATGTAATGTAATATTATAATGTAATATAATGATTTAATAATATAATAATATAATGTAATATAATATAATACTGTAATATAATACTATAATTGTCACGTTCCTGACCTGTTTTCTGTTGTTTTGTATGTGTTTAGTTGGTCAGGGCGTGAGTTGGGGTGGGCATTCTATGAGTTGTGTTTCTATGTTGGGTTTAATGTGTTCCCTGATATGGTTCTCAATTAGAGGCAGGTGTTTGACGTTTCCTCTGAGAACCATATAGGCTGTTCTCACTGTTTGTTTGTGGGTGATTGTCTTCCGTGTCTGTGTATGTCGCACCACACGGGACTGTTTCGTTTTCGTTCGTGTATGTAGTCTGTTCCTGTTCGTGCGTTCTTCGTGTTTATGTAAGTTCACAAGGTCAGGTCTGTCTACGTCGTTTGTTGTTTTGTAGTTTGTGTAAAAGTTTTCGTGTTTCGTTTGTCTTTAATAAATATCTATTATGTCTGCATTCAACGCTGCATTTTGGTCTGATCCCTCCTCCTCTTCAGACGAAGAGGAGGAGAGAAACCGTTACAATAATGTAATAATCATAATAAGAATAATAAGAATATCATATCATATAATAATATAATATGATAATATCATATAATAGTGCAATATAATAATATAATACAATAATCATAATAATATCATATAATAATATTATATAATAGTACAATATAATAATATAATGATATGAAATAATAATATAATATAACAATATAATAATATAATATAATAATATCATATAATAATCATAATAATAATAATACCATCATATAATTTAATAATATAACATAATAATATCATATAATAGTACAATATAATGATAAAATGTAATTCTATAATGTAATATAGTATGCTTGTTGGGATGCTCTGGATCGACGTGTACGACAGCGTGTTCCAGTTCCAGCCAATATCCAGCAACTTTGCTCAGCCGTTGAAGAGGAGTGGGACAACATTCCTCAGGCCATAATCGACAGCCTGATCCACTCTATGTGAAGGAGATGTGTCATGCTTCCAGAGGCGACTGGTGGTCACACAAGATACTGACCCAAGCCCCATATTTTTTTTTATGTGCATATCTGTTTTCCCAGACATGTGAAATCCATAGATTAGGGCCTTATGAATTCATTTAATTGACTTGTTTTCTTAAATGAATTGTAACTCCCTTAAAATCTTTTAAATTGTTTCATCTTGCATTAATATTGTTGTTCAGTTTATATTGGAATATGTGTGTTGACTAGATACACTTCCTAGGAACATCCTGAGAGTCTGTCTCTCTCTCCATCTCTCTCCATCTCTCTCGCAATCTCTCCCTCTTTCTCTCTCAACAAAATAGTTTTTCCCAGGATGAGTTTGAACAGTACTATCCACTCTGTCTTAATAAATAAATAATGGGCTTTCCGTTCTGCATGATCCTTAATATCTTAGGCACACATTAGGTAGTTAACCCCAGCCTAGTAGGCTAATCCCTAGACTATAGTTGATTTAACTCTCTGGGCATGTTTCTCTTCCAGCTGGGGAATTCACAGTGCTACAGTATTTCTGCCTAACCCATTACCTCAGTAGCTCAACAACCTCTACACAGAGATATATGGAGACCTTAACATCAATGGGCAATTATCTGTGCCTTTGACAAGTGTGGTATGTAAAGGTACAATACTGTGAATGGACACACAACTGAGATGTGGCTCTGTGTGTAACTCCCATGCAGAGGACAGAGGACAGAGAAAGGCACCCACTAGCTGGAGAGCATCTATAATAAGATGGCACTTTAGAGCAGCAGTAGCAGTAGCAGTGTACCAGGCACATCGCTGGGGAAAGGATGGTGATGTGGATCAAGTGGGGCTACAAGGCTTATGTGTAGAGGGGTAGGGACCTCTCCAGAGCCACTTAGGCTAAAGGTTTGGTTTTTAGAAATGTGAAGACTAGATTAGGAGAGAAGAACACGGCAGTAAAGAGAATAAATTGCCAAAGTTTTATATGTGAGAAAATCTGACCAGTGATCTCTCAGGAAGAAAAGGACTTCATTGGCATGAGAAACATATAGCCAAAGCAAGTGAAATAGATGATAAACAAAAGTGAAATCAACAATTTAAAAAACATTACACGCACAAAAGTTCCAAAAGAATAAAGACATTTCTAATGTCATATTATGTTTATATACCAGTTGTAAACGAGAACTTCAACTAGCCTACCTGATTAAATAAAGGTCAAATAAATAAATACACTGGTGTAACGATGTGGAAAAGGGAAAATAAATAAACATGAATATCGGTTGTATTTATAATGGTGTTTTTTCTTCACTGGTTGCCCTTTTCTTATGGCAGCAGGTCACAAATCCTGCTGCTGTGATGGCACACTGTGGTATTTCACCTAATAGATATGGGAGTTTATCAAAATTGGACTTGTTTTTTCAAATTCTTTGTGTGTCTGTGTAATCTGAGGGAAATATGTGTCTCTAATATGGTCATACATTTGGCAGGAGGTTAGGAAGTGCAGCTCAGTTTCCACCTCATTTTGTGGGCAGTGTGCACATAGCCTGTCTTCTCTTGAAATCCAGGTCTGCCTTCTCAATAGCAAGGCTATGCACACTCACTGAGTCTGTACATAGTCAACGCTTTCCCTAATTCTGGGTCAGTCACAGTGGTCAGGTATTCTGCCACTGTGTATTTCTGTTTAAGGCCAAATAGCATTCTAGTTTGCTCAGTTTTTTTGGTTAATTCTTTCCTGTGTTTCAAGTGATTATATTTTGTTTTCTCATGATTTGGTTGGGTCTAATTGTGTTGCTGTCCTGGGCCTCTGTGGGGTCTGTTTGTGTTTGTGAACAGAGCCCCAGGACCAGCTTGCTTAGGTGACACTTCTCAAGGTTCATCTCTCTGTAGGTGATGGCTTTGTTATGGATGGTTTGGGAATTGCTTCCTTTTAGGTGGTTGCAGAATTTAACATATCTTTTCTGGATTTTGACAATTAGCGGGTACTGGCATGCATTATTTGGTGTTTTATGTTGTACACAGAGGATCGTTTTGCAGAATTCTGCATGAAGTCTCAATTTGGTGTTTGTCCCATTTTGTGAGTTATTAGTTGGTGAGTGGAACCCAGACCTCACAACCATATCTCTCTCTGTCTCTCTTTCTCTCTCTCTCTCTCTCTCTCTCTCTCTCTCTCTCTCGGTTGTCGTTGGTGGAAGGAGAAGAGGACCAAAGTGCAGCGTGGTACGTATTCATAATAATTAAATAAAGAATGAATACTGAACAAAAGCAACAAACCGACAAACGAACAGTTCTGTAAGGTGCAAACAAAAACACTAAACAGAAAATAACTGCCCACAACCCATAGTGGGAAAACAGGCTACCTAAGTATGATTCTCAATCAGAGACAACGATCGACACCTGCCTCTGATTGAGAACCATACTAGGCCAAACACATAGAAATATAACGTACAGAACAAAACATAGAAAAAACAACATAGAATGCCCACCCCAACTCACGCCCTGACCAACTAAAATAATGACATACAAAAGGAACTAAGGTCAGAACGTGACAGTCGGGCGGGCGGCTCAGGACAGATGGGCGGCTCTGGCCTGGAAAGAGAACCTGGAGGGAGGAGACGGAGAGACAGCCTGGTGCGTGGGGCCGCCACAGAACCCACCAGGCTGGGGAGACCTACAGGAGGCCTGGTGCTTGGAGGAGTCACCGGAAGGACCGGGCTGTGGGGGAGCACTGGAGCTATGGTGCGCAGCCTTGACACCACTCCCCCAGGCTGGATGACTACTCTAGCCCGGACCCTCCAGAGAGCAGGCACAGGTTGAACCGGACTGTGGGTGAGCACTGGAGATCTGGTGCACACTACGCGCACCTCTCCCTTAGGCTCAATTCCCACATTCGCCCGGCATGAGTGGAGGGCAGGCATAGGACGCACTGCACCCTCCCAGCGCCCCGGAGACACAGCACGCAGAGCCGGCGCAGGATACCCTGGACCGAAACGGCGTACCGGAGACCAGACACGCTAAGCCGGCACAATACGCCCTGGCTGGATGCCCATACTCGCATGACACTTTCGGGGGGCTGTCCTATAGCGCACCGGGCTATGGGCGCGTACTGGCGACACTGTGCGCTTAACCGCATAACACGGTGCACAGTAACGCGCTGCTTACAATAAGCACGAGGAGTGGGCTCAGGTCTCCAACCTGACTCTGCCACACTCCCCGTGTGCCCCCCCAAAAATGTTTGGGGGGGCTGCCTCTCGTGCCTGTCGCGCTGCCGTGCTGCCTCCTCATATCGCCGCCGCTCAGCTTTCGCTGCTTCCAGCTTTGCCTTGGGGCGGCGATATTCCCCAGGCTGTGCCCAGGGTCCTTTTCCGTCCAAAATCTCCTCCCCTGTCCAGGAGTCCATAATCCTCTGCTCCCGTTTACCACGCTGCTTGGTCCTTGGTTGGTGGGTAGTTCTGTAACGGTTGTCGTTGGTGGAGGAACTAAGGTCAGAACATGACACTCTCTCCCTCTTTCTCTCCCTCTCTCTTGCTCTACCGCTCTCTCTCTCTTTCTCTCTCTCTCCCTCTAAATAAAAATAACAACGATAAAATGGTAACGGTCAATAGTAGAAATGTAATAAATATAAAAGGCTGAACATGGAAAATGAAACTATAACTAACCTATAACTGTCATCTTCACCATTTCATCAGTACTACATCACTATCACCCTGACCTGTTCACCGGACATGCTACCTGTCCCAGACTTGCTGTTTTGAACTCTCTAGAGACAGCAGGAGCGGTAGAGATACTCTTAATGATCGGCTATGAAAAGCCAACTTACATTTACTCCTGAGGTGCTGACTTGCTGCACCCTCGACAACTACTGTAATTATTATTATTTGACAGTGTTGGTCATTTATGAACATTTGAACATCTTGGCCATGTTCTGTTATAATCTCCACCCGGCACAGCCAGAAGAGGACTGGCCACCCCTCATAGCCTGGTTCCTCTCTAGGTTTCTTCCTAGGTTTTTGCCTTTCTAGGGAGTTTTTCCTAGCCTCCGTGCTTCTACACCTGCATTTCTTGCTGTTCGGGGTTTTAGGCTGGGTTTCTGTACAGTACTTTGAGATATCAGCTGATGTAAGAAGGGCCATATAAATACATTTGATTTGATTTGATCATCATTACTACTACTACTACTACCACCACCATCATTAAACTGCTATCATTACCATCACCCTACTTCCCGTACCACTACTATTTGGAATGATAAACAACAATAATAATAGAAATAACAATAATAGTAATAACAATAATAACAATAATACTAAGTTACTATTTACTATGCAGATGTTATTATTCATTGTGCCTCAGGCTATGGCAGGCAAATACATAGGAGCTGTTACGACTTCTGCCGAAGTCGATGGCTCTCCTTGTTTGGGCGGTGCTCGGCGGTCGACGTCACCGGTCTTCTAGCCATCATTGATCCATTTTTAATTTTCCATTGGTTTTGTCTTGTCCTCCTACACACCTGATTTCAATCCCATTCATTACCTGTTGTGTATTTAACCCTCTGTTTCCCTTCATGTTTTTGTCAGAGATTGTTTGTTGTTCAGATTTCGTGTTGTTTGTATTGTTGCGCGACGGGTCCTCGTACCCACTTTGTTTTTGTAGTTTTGTAGTTATGTTTTGTTTTAAGTCATTAAACCACTCCATTCCACTAATTTGATTCTCCTGCGCTTGACTTCCCTGCCACCTATACACACGACTCTGACAGGAGCCTTTGTTCCTTCGCCCATGGGTATTTTTTGTTTTTCCTCTGAGTTTAATAAGTTAAAGTTTGGAATAAATGTAGTAATTTCTGCGAATAATGAATCTCTTGGTGAGGAATATTTCTCATAGGAAAGGAGAAAGTCAATCTCTGTTTCTACCTCCCCTGTCGTGCAGTGACCACATACATGCTCCTCTTTGGGTAGCCATGTCTTCTTACAGCACATCTGCTGGTTTCTATTGCCAATCGGTGGTCACTCAGCTCATTAATATTCTCTGTTTATGGCCTGATAGCAATTTAGTCGGCTTTGGGATTTTGTTTTGTTTTTCCAATGTCCTTTGATTGGTTTTGTTTATTTGAATGATTTATTTTGAAGCAGTGCTGGTGTCAGCTTGGTTGGTTAGGTCCAACACCAGTTGACTGAGAGGGCTCGTTTCTGGGCTCAGCTCTTGGGTTTGAAGTACTTTAAATTGGAGACTTGAATTTGTCTTGAATATTTTATGATCTTTTTATAATATTTTTGGTATTTTAATTACCACTGGAAAGTGGCCTAATTCTGCCCTACATGCATTGGTGTATTTCTTTGGAATACACCAATTCTTTGGATAGAATTCGGCATTTAGGGCTTCAATTGGATGCATGTCCCACATTTTAAACTCCAGTTTATTGAGTGGCCCCCAAACCTCACTTCCGTAAAGAGCTGTTGGTAGGATTATGCTGTCAAATCTCTCTCTCTCTCTGTCTCTCTCGCTCTCTATTTCTGTCAACTCTTTCACAGAGCACGTGGACACTGTGGCCTTTCCATACTGGGTAGCTCTCTCTCTCTCTCTCTCTCTCTCTCTCTCTCTCTCTCTCTCTCTCTCTCTCTCTCTCTCTCTCTCTCTCTCTCTCTCTCTCTCTCTCTCTCTCTCTCTCTCTCTCTCTCTCTCTCTCTCTCTGTCTCTCTGTCTCTCTGTCTCTCTCTCCCACTCTCTCGAGCGGCCTTTCCATACTGGGTATCTTTCTCTTTCACTGGGTATCTCTCTCTGTCTCGCTCTCCCTCTCCCTCTCTCTCTTTTTCCCACTCTCTTTCTTGCTATCTCTCTCCATCGCTCTATCGCTCACTCTCTCACGAGTGCACTCTCGCTATCGCTCCATCTCTCTCACCCCCTTTCTCTCTATCTCTCTCTGTTTTAGTTATCAGTCTGTCTGTCACCTCTTGGTGCGGGGTGGTATTGTCGTTTGTCACCTCTCTGTCTGGATCTAGATGTTCCAGGATGAATCTTCCCAGCCAGTATGATCTGTTCCAGGATGAATCTTCCTAGTCAGTATGATCTGTTCCAGGGTGAATCTTCCTAGTCAGTATGATCTGTTCCAGGATGAATCTTCCCAGCCAGTATGATCTGTTCCAGGATGAATCTTCCCAGCCAGTATGATCTGTTCCAGGATGAATCTTCCCAGTCAGTATGATCTGTTCCAGGGTGAATCTTCCCAGTCAGTATGATCTGTTCCAGGATGAATCTTCCCAGCCAGTATGATCTGTTCCAGGATGAATCTTCCCAGTCAGTATGATCTGTTCCAGGGTGAATCTTCCCAGCCAGTATGATCTGTTCCAGGGTGAATCTTCCCAGTCAGTATGATCTGTTCCAGGGTGAATATTCCCAGCCAGTATGATCTGTTCCAGGATGAATCTTCCCAGCAAGTATGATCTGTTCCAGGGTGAATCTTCCCAGCCAGTATGATCTGTTCCAGGATGAATCTTCCTAGTCAGTATGATCTGTTCCAGGATGAATCTTCCCAGCCAGTATGATCTGTTCCAGGATGAATCTTCCCAGCCAGTATGATCTGTTCCAGGATGAATATTCTCTGGACCTGACATGTCATTGTATTAGACATCATTATTCAGTCTGGTTTGGTCATGGGTTTGGCCACACGAGTAAAGTAAATGTCTAGTGAAAAAATCGAACTTTTGAAAGTTAATATTCTGTTAA
The DNA here is from genome assembly GCF_029448725.1 of Salvelinus fontinalis. Classification (NCBI taxonomy): domain Eukaryota; kingdom Metazoa; phylum Chordata; class Actinopteri; order Salmoniformes; family Salmonidae; genus Salvelinus; species Salvelinus fontinalis. Next base: position 18,729,254 of record NC_074696.1, read on the forward strand.
CTCAGACCCAAATAATGTTGTTGGCTCATCCTATACTCTTATTTGTGGCCAAAACATGAATTAAAGAAAAAACACTTCAAAAACCCCACCTCAAACTCCCGAGGAGGATGAGCTGGCCAATCAGTCGTCTACTTCATTGAATATTTTTAACGACCAGTAAACACCCACTACATTCTGTTGTTTGGGTACGCCAACATAATTCAAACACAGAAAAGCTGCTTTTTCACTCACGTAATTACATGTTTATTTCACTCATATTTTCATGAATTAAAATCTGGAAAAACTGGACAGTTACTTTAAACCAGAGCCAGACCTGACTAAATGGAACCAGAGCCAGACCTGACTAAATGGAACCAGAGCCAGACCTAACTAAATGGAACCAGAGCCAGACCTAACTAAATGGAACCAGAGCCAGACCTGACTAAATGGAACCAGAGCTAGACCTTACTAAATGGAACCAGAGCCAGACCTGACTAAATGTAACCAGAGCCAGACCTGACTAAATGGAACCAGAGCCAGACCTGACTAAATGGAACCAGAGCCAGACCTAACTAAATGGAACCAGAGCCAGACCTGACTAAATGGAACCAGATCCAGACCTGACTAAATGGAACCAGAGCCAGACCTGACTAAATGGAACCAGAGCCAGACCTAACTAAATGGAACCAGAGCCAGACCTAACTAAATGGAACCAGAGCCAGACCTAACTAAATGGAACCAGAGCCAGACCTGACTAAATGGAACCAGAGCCAGAGCTGACTAAATGGAACCAGAGCCAGACCTGCCTAAATGGAACCAGAGCCAGACCTGACTAAATGGAACCAGAGCCAGACCTAACTAAATGGAACCAGAGCCAGACCTGACTAAATGGAACCAGAGCCAGACCTGACTAAATGGAACCAGAGCCAGACCTGACTAAATGGAACCAGAGCCAGACCTGACTAAATGGAACCATAGCCAGACCTGACTAAATGGAACCAGAGCCAGACCTGACTAAATGGATGTGTGCAGGGCCAAATATTTAAAATATTATTAAAATGTTATTATAATTATTTATTATAGCTATCTTAAATGTATGACTCTGGAAGTGTCATCCTGATCCCTGATTCATGAACTATCCTCTCCTCCTGATATCGTCATTCATGAACTATCCTCTCCTCCTTTCCTCCTGATCTATGATTCATGAACTATCCTCTCCTCCTCTCCTCCTCTCCTCCTGATCCCTGATTCATGAACTATCCTCTCCTCCTGATATCCTCATTCATGAACTATCCTCTCCTCCTCTCCTCTTCTCTTCCTCTCCTCCTGATCCCTGATTCATGAACTATCCTCTCCTCCTGATATCCTCATTCATGAACTATCCTCTCCTCCTGATCCCTGATTCATAAACTATCCTCTCCTCCTCTCCTCCTCTCCTCCTGATATCCTCATTCATGAACCTATATATCCTCTGCTACTCGGTTCCAAGCAGAGTTCCTCTATTGAGACCTGTCCCATTTCAAGTGTATCCGTCTCCGCCTCGTCTTACACTTCTCCGCCCCATTTTCACATGTGATCCAGCTGCTGCTATTCCCCAAGAACCAGACAAGGCATATATTCAACGACGCAGCCCCCGGAGACTGGCCTGACAGCATAAAAAAAAAATGGAATAATAGAAAAAGAATGGAGGGAAAACGGCAACTGTAAGCAATTAACCACAGAATGACTTATTTTTTAAATATCTGTGGCTTTATGGGCCCAAAACCTGTTGGTTGTGATTAAAATGGAGGCCTACCAAACAGCGGCGGTGTGCAGCGTTCTGCCGTTCTCACCGAATGAGAGATCTTTATTCTGAGTCTCCATCTGGGAGTCAGATCCAGGTCAATTGGATTTGTAAATTTGGTGCCGCATGCAGATAATGTATTTAGGAGGATAATACACAGCCATAATCTCCTGCTTGAGTTGGATACCATTTTTTTTGTGTGTTTACTTTTCTATTGTTTAACTTTGAAAACCAGAATGGACAAAAAATGTAATAGAAAATGGTTCTACACCAATGTTGTTATTGTGAAGCCCAGCTTGGATATAAGAGCCCAGTAACCCAGCTATCCTTTCAGGAATGGTTAAATACATGTGTCCAGGCATCCAATGACACAGTCAGCATTTTTATCCAAAAGGCCAATACTTATCTTGTCCAATAACATTTTTAAGGCCATTTTGTTACAAAAAAACTTGTAAAATGTAATATTTACAGTTCATAAGAGCAAAAGCTATTGATCTGTTACTTGGCCCTTCTCCCATAGTTATTCTAACAGAGCACTGGGGGTTATTCCCTGCCTGAGCAGACCTGGTCGGTATCCCAAATGGCACTCTATTCCCTTTGTAGTGCACTACTTTTATTACCAGGAACCATAGGGCTCTTTTCAAAACAAGTGCACTATATAGGGAATAGGGTGCCTTTTGAGACACACTCCAGCTCTTTCCTATCCTTTCCTGCCATTGAGAAGGAGCACCCTTCACTATGAGAGCAGATTTGATTTTCTACAGAATGGAATGGAAGACAGGAAAAGAGAGGCAGGCAGTGTCAAGTACTCTGGTGGTGAGCCTCTTCAATGCAAGCCATTAGGCGTTTACTACTCCATGTACACTTGATTCATATCACATCGACACGCTATACGGCAACCCACGCATTTCCTTTATAAGCCAGCAGCAGAACCAAGGGTGGAGATTGGGGAATGGGGGGAGAGTTACAGGGCTAGGGAGGGGGAGTAATATGGATAGTGGATACACTATGAAAAAGAGTTTTGAGTTTTGTTTTAACAGGAGAAGGCCACGTTGAACAGTGTTTTGTAGCCTGAGGCTCTTCTCAGGCAGCATTGGGTGGAGATTTACAACGGGGGTTTTATGTTTGTGAAGGCGCCTGCTGAGAATAAATGAGCATTTCCTCCTTCAACACTTTGAATATGACAACATGGAATACTGTCGGGTCTCGTAAGGCTAACTCCCAGTCCACTCTGTCATAACTCAGACCCATAAGCTTCCTTACGCGCCTGTCTCTGTGCTCTGAGGATAGAACCTTTAAGCACTCCCTTTTAGAGCGAGGAAATATCTCAAAATGAGCCAGATTGTTCCATCCTTCCATCTCCATTCTCTAAAAACATTAGAGCATTAACAGCTGTCCCGAAATACACTCAGGTTTTATATTTATGTCAGGCAGAGAACAAAGTCATGTCGTTAGTAACAGTCTGAATATTTAGGGTATTATTCATTCTTAGTAACAGTGTGCTGCATATTTAAAGTATGAATCATTAACACACTCACTAGGAGGAAGCAATAATGGGCCCTGGTCAGAAACAGTACACTGAACGCCCTGGTTGAATGGTGCTCTAACAACTCTGCAGAATGATTTACATGTGTGTGATTGTATTCTGATGGCATTGTATTCTGATGGCTGATGGCATTGTATTCTGATGGCTGATGGCATTGTATTCTGATGGCTGATGGCATTGTATTCTGATGGCATTGTATTCTGATGGCTGATGGCATTGGGACACCTGGGATGCGGAGGAAGATTAAAGAGGAAGATTGACAGCTGTCTGGGGATTTTTTCCTCACTATCTACAGGACCAGTCAAAGGTTTGGACACATATGAAAATGTATTTTATATTTGAGATTCTTCAAAGTAGTCACCCTTTGCCTTGATGAAAGCTATTGACATTCGCTCAACCAGCTTCATGAGGTAGTCACCTGGAATGCATTTCAATTGACAGGTGTGCCTGTCAAAAGTTTAGACACACCTACTCATTCTTTATTTTTACTATTTTCTATGTTGTATAATACTATTGCAGACATCAAAACTATGAAATAACACATATGGAATCATGGAGTAACCAAATATATTTTAGATTTTAGATTCTTCAAAGTAGCCACCCTTTGCCTTGATGACAGCTTTGCACACTCTTGGCATTCTCTCAACCAGCTTCACCTGGAATGCTTTTCCAACAGTCTTGAAGGAGTTTCCACATATGCTGAGCACTTGTTGGCTGCTTTTCCTTCACACAGCAGTCCAACTCATCCCAAACCATCTCAATTGGGTTGAGGTTGGGTGATTGTGGAGGCCAGGTCATCTGATGCAGCACTCCATCACTCTCCTTCTTGGTCAAATAGCCCTTACACAGCCTGGAGGTGTGTTGGGTCATTGTCCTGTTGAAAAACAAATGATAGTCCCACTAAGCGCAAACCAGATAGGATGGCGTATCGCTGCAGAATGGTGTTGTAGCCATGTTGGTTAAGTGTGCCTTGAATTGGGGTGGCAGGTCGCCTAGTGGTTAGAGCATTGGACTAGTAACCGAAAAGTTGCAAGATCAAATCCCCGAGCTGACAAGGTAAAAATCTGTTGTGCTGCCCCTGAACACTGTTCGTTCTTAGGCTGTCATTGAAAATAAGAATTTGTTCTTAACTGACTTGCCGAGTAGTTAAATAAATACAATTCTAAATTAATCACAGACAGTGTCACCAGCAAATCTCAAATTTAGACTCATCAGACCAATGGACACATTTCATAGTTTTGATGTCTTCACTGTTATTGTACAATGTAAAAAATACTAAATAAATAAAACCCTTGAATGAGTAGGTGCGTCCAAACTTTTGACTGGTACTGTACTGGAATTGGTTATCTAAACAGTGGTGCTGCTACATAGAGATTCAAACAATTATACTGTTTACCTGTAAATAGAAAACGTTTCTATTGCAGCTTCTTTCTCAGCTGTGCCAATAGTAGAGAGAAGAATAGCATTATAACTAACATGGAACCAACATGTTAGTTCATTCACAGTTCACGCAGAACTATTTTATTAGATGATATTGAACCTTTATTTAACTAGGCAAGTCAGTTAAGAACAAAATCTTATTTACAATGACGGCCTACCAAAAGGCAAAAGGCCTCCTGCAGGGACGGGGGCTGGGATTAAAAATATAGGACGAAGCACACATCACGACAAGAGAGACACCACAACACTACATGAAGAGAGACCTAAGACAACAACATAGCATGGCAGCAACACATGACAGCGCAGATGGTTGCAACACCGCATGACAACAATAACACCACATTACACAGTACATTGATATGTTTCTGTGATGTTGAAAACATCGGAAGTACATGGAGAGTTACTATATGGATGAAAACACCATGTGTGCCGCAGACCTGGGCTGCAAATATAGAAAAGATGTGTTCAAATACTTGGAACGTTTGCTTGCCTTCTGCCTGAAGTGACAGATGGGCAGGGTTTGCAGTTTTTTTTAACTTTCCTGTTTGTTTCTTAAGCCAGGCAAGCTCAAACAGACACAGATACACTATGTGAATCGATGTAGGTATTTGTAACCCAGTTCTGGTGTACAGTATCTCACCAGGAAAACAGTCCACACTCGTGAACCCCAAATACTTGCAATACCAGGCTGTTAAACTCTGGTCTAGGACTAATAGGACAGTTTTTCTCTCAGGATTTTATTCAGCAGATGTTGTTTTTCTCTCAGGATTTTATTCAGGAGATGTTGTTGTACTCTCAGGATTTGATTCAGCAGATGTTGTTTTACTCTCAGGATTTTATTCAGCAGATGTTGTTTTACTCTCAGGATTTTATTCAGGAGATGTTGTTTTACTCTCAGGATTTGATTCAGGAGATGTTGTTTTACTCTCAGGATTTTATTCAGGAGATGTTGCGGACAGTCAATCATCTCTAAATCCTACACACTTCCTCTTGTAAATCCCCCTTGCTTCCAGCCCTGTGGGTAGTAATGCTCGATCATGACGTCCTCTTTTTGCTCTACTGCAAGGCAATGAAGGAATGCAGCTGTGCTGGGGTGGCAGACAGCTGTCAAATATCCTATAATTTCCCCTGTATTTTCACAGTTGTCTGCACTTTGATATCAACAAAGGAAAATAAATAAATAAATGTAATTCAGTTAAAGGAACAACAGTGCTCTTTTCTTGCCGACACTCAAATTCTGTTCTGACAGTGCCGCCATTTTGATTATCCCTGGACTGATTTTGTATTGTTTCGCTCTTCTGTTACTAGGTAGACCCCTTGATTTCAGGCCCTTCTCTAACATTGCATAATAGTTATTTTCGAGGGGATAAAAAGTCCATGATTTCAGGCCTATTATACGGATATCTACGTTTGAATGAGGGCTGAGGGCTATTATAGGGGGAGAATATCAAGTCCTTTCATTTAGCCAACCTTCCCTCTGTTTATACTGATTTATCCTGCACTGGTTTATCCTTCCCTTTGTCTGTTGATTTCTTTTGACTTTTTCACCAACGTATATCTCATCTCTCAGCGAGTGACATTTGTTCTTCTCCTCTCCAAAAGCAGACAGTCATAACTATTATGATGCAGAGTGACGTATTGAATATTGCTGCCAGAGCTTTAGGCCATGTAGGCCCGAGAAAGGGAAAACACAGACAGGAATGACATCCCGATGATTGTACAGCAACAACAAAAAATAACATATACTGTACGAGTGTATCCATATTCCTATGTCAAACAACAAGTGCACAATATTGCCATCTTTTTAAAATCAGAACTGAATTATAAGGCTAAGTTTATTATGCCTGTTTCACATAGGTATTTCTAGATAATAAAAAGGTTGGCCTCATAGTGGAACTGCTAAGACAGTCAGAAATATGACAATGTGATCAAAACAGCACAACAGGTATGGCTGAGCTGCCTCTGTCCTAAAGCATTAGGACTGATGGGCCACATCCAGTCAAACCAAGATTAGGCCTCAGGGTCAAAGGCTGAGGATCTAGGAGAGATGATAGATCTGTGGACTAGATGGAAGGCCAAATAGGTCAGAAATCCTATCCTAACACTCAATCTTGGGACTCAAATTGAGAGGTTCAAAGCTTCAAAGAGAAAGAACACAAACATGCTCAATGATAAATATAGGTGCACAAAGGGAGTGTCTAAGAGCTGTGGGAAGTGCAGCGCTTGGTGAATGGAAGCAACATTGGTCCGATAAATCAGAGCCGGTAGGAGGCAAAAAACTTCCAGAAATAGCTCTGTTTGCATACCAAATGGCACCCTATTCCCTATATAGTATTCCCTATTCCCTATATAGCATTTTGGACGCAGCCTCTGTGAGAGCAGAGAAGCAGACAGAGCCCAGTCAAGTCAATGGAGACTCGAGGGGGATGTCAGTCTTCCATCATGCAATATGGCCAAGGGGTAGGCTACACACCGACTAACCTTAATGAGAAGAAGACTGTTATTGGGCTCCCCCCCCTCCCCCCCTCCATGGAAATAAGCACCCCCAACTTACTTCCCGAGGAAAATCTTTACCTAACAATGCACTTACAAGTCTTTCTCTCTGAAAACAAGACAGAAATATTGCTTGTGTACCATAAAAAAAAACAAGAATCGTTCATTCCATGGAAATCTCTTCAACATGTATTTTTAACTAGCACAGAATACCTGCAAAAGTAATTTCTTATGAAAATGGGTGAGCGTGCTTGCAAACCTGGCAAGCACAGCCATGAGAACATTATGACATATATAAATTAGGTACGGGAGGAGAAAAGAAAGGCTGCGGTTGGGTTAAACAGAATTCAGAGGACGGAGTGGTATCATCTCATTATTCTGTTGGCTCCCTGAGCGTCAGTCAGTCAGCATGCCAGCTACCACCAAACCACAGAATTTATTGCCTGCATGGGTGCTCCTTTGGAGCTTTCTATTTCTCTTTATGCTCCCCTCTCTCTCTCTCTCAATTTCTTATTTTTCACATTTTCTCTTTCCCTTTCCTTTTCTCTCTATATCTCACTCTCTGTCTGTCTCACCCTCTCTCTCTCTCTCACTCTCATCGTGTGTGTGTGTGTGTGTCTACTCCACACTCTCATATATACATTACCGGTGGCTAAACCATCCCATTGTGTATGTTAGGGTTTATACAGGGTTTACAATATTTTGTATGGTTGTTCTAGCCAAATAAGGAATCCCTGAATCAGCGTGATAAACCTATTCTTAACACCCAGTTTCCTTCAGAAATGACAGAGACATGAAAGGTGTATATAATGCTAGTCTACTAATACATGTACAGTTCAGCTGTGATTCTGACATCAACCTTTTCTCTTCACTGGCCTTTTCTGATTTTGCTAAATCATTTAAAGATGTACAGTTAAAATAAACCATTGAAACACACCATGATTATACACCTACATATCACTTAATTTTATGACAAAACTCATTGCTTTGACAGCGTTTTAATAAAAGCATTACAGTAAATATCACTCCAAATAAGTGATGGTTCCAAAAAGTGAATGTAGCTTGACACTAGAGTGTTCTGGTTCTGTAGTTCTGCTCATTGTCAGCAACACAGACAGCTCAGCTGCATAGGACCCGTTGGGAGAGTCACGCTAGAAGACAGCCCAGCTCTGGACCCTTCTCCCTGGCCAACTAATCCTCATAATTAACCACACCCATATAACAAAACATTTAACCTATGTACCACATGTTCAATCACATGTTGTGTCAACAGTCAACACCACATTTATTTTAGCGGGGAATAGAAAGGAAAGTTTCTATAGCAGATTCGTCAGTCACACGAGATCAGAGCGGAGATGCCACCGCATTCCCAGCCCTGGAACGTGGCCACGTTGAAAGATTTCCCAAATCGTTAACGAACAGCGCCAGCAGCACATTCTCCCCCAGTTAAATTGTGCGTGAATAATGGATCTAATTCCATCAAAATATAATAATTGATCTCATTCTAATGGCCTGTTCAATTTCTATGGTGCTAGTGTCCCCTATTCACTGTAGTGCATTCTGTCATATCGACCCCTACTGATGACGTAAGAGGAACTACATGTGACGACAACACTGGAGGGAAAAATCTATTATTAACCGGATTATTGCTATGCCTTTCCGAGCCATGTTCTCATTCACAGAAAAGCATCATGGGAGAGCGGCTTTTGATCCACACAACATGCCCCGCAGCCTCAGATGTCTGAATGGGGACGTTGTGTCCCAGAAGACAACAACATCAGAAAGAATGAGGACATTTACCTCTATAGTCTTAGACAGACCACTAGGAGGTAATAGAGAATTTGTAAACTTGCATTTGTACCACATACCTTTAATCCATAGGATAGAATACCTAGGATAGGATAAACCAATCCTTCTGCCCCCCCCCCCTTAAAAGATTTAGATGCACTATTGTAAAGTGGCTGCTCCACTGGATGTCATTAGGTGAATGCACCAATTTGTAAGTCGCTCTGGATAAGAGCGTCTGCTAAATGACTTAAATGTAAATGTTAAATGTAAATCCAGGATCCTTTCATGTCACAATGAGAAAGGTTTTTGATACGGTGGAATGTTCAATCAAAGGAATTACTTTCTGTTTATTAAAGAAATAGCTTCCACATGAGAAGGGGAGCTTAAGCCCCACCCTCCTCAACATATATATCAACGAATTGGCGAGGGCACTAGAACAGTCTGCATCACCTGGCATCAACTTCCTAACCTCCTGCCAAATGTATGACCATATTAGAGACACATTTTTCCTTCAGATTACACAGACACACAAATAATTCAATAACCTGTTGCCACAAGAAAAGGGCAACCAGTGAAGAACAAACACTATTGTAAATACAACCCATATTTATGTTTATTTATTTTCCCTTTTGTACTTTAACTATTTGCACTTAATATGATATTTGAAATGTCCTTATTCTTTTGGAACTTTTGTGAGTGTAATGTTTACTGTTAATTTTTATTGTTTATTTAACTTTTATTTATTAACTGCTTCACTTGCTTTGGCAATGTTAAAATGTTTCCCATGCCAATAAAGCCCTTAAATTGAAATTGAAATTGAGAGCGAGGGAGGGAGAGCGAGGGAGAGGGAGCGAGAGAGTGAAAGAGAGAGATTCTCAATGAAGCCAGACACATCCATACAGTTGCATTCCCTGTGTCCAAAACAACCCTTAGAGACAGACAGACAGACAGACAGACAGACAGACCCATACAATTGCATTCCCTGTGTGCAAAATAACCCTTTTAGTGAGGCGGTTCCTGTTGTGATGTCATCTGGCTCTGGTGACTGACAGATGACACATCTAAAATCCAACATATGTGCATAACATGCATAACACTTTTACAGTGCCTTTTAACATTAAATAACTATAATAATTCATACTTAGCTAATTTGAATTAAATTGTAATTAAGTCATGAGCACTGGGACTGTACCTGAAAGGTAATTAACGCCACTTTGATCATTGAAATGTATCTTTATAGAAATACTGCATGCCTAGCTCTACTGTGAAGATAACTACGTAACTTGACTTCTGTCTACTCTCGCTATTCTGCTATTCTGTAACGGTGGTCCTCCTCCTCTTCAACCGAAGAGGAGGAGTAGTGATTGAACCAAGGCGCAGCGGGTTGTGAATACATAATTTATTTAAAGAAAAGACGAAAACACGAACTTCACTATAAACTAACAAAACAACAAACGGAGTAGACAGACCTGGACGACGAACTTACATTAAACACGAAGAACGCACGAACAGGGAAAATAGACTACACAAAATGACGATGTACAAAACAAACCGAACAGTCCCGTATGGTGCGACAAACACTGACACAGGAGACAACCACCCACAACGAACACTGTGAAACAACCTACCTAAATATGACTCTCAATTAGAGGAACGCCAAACACCTGCCTCTAATTGAGAGCCATACCAGGCAACCCTAAACCAACATAGAAACAGACAACATAGAATGCCCACGGAACGTGACATATTCTATTATTTCTAGTCTCAGATTACCAATTTACAAATGGTTATTGAAGGGATGCATTTTCTGTTTTTCTGTTTGGTTAATCTACAGTATGTAAATGGTCAGTGGGTTCAGATATGTTTATCTCATCAGGAGCTCTTCTTTTATCTGCGCCTGGCTTAGGTATTTTCTTTAAACGTGTTGGTCTGTCAGTAAGGAAAACACGTACCATTCCCTTTACACTCTTTCTCTGTTTCTCTCTCTGTCCATCTCGCTCTCTCTCTGTTTCCCTTTTTCTCTCTCTGTTTCTCTCCCTCCCTCTGGACAGCTAAGTAAGTAAGGTCTAAATTACACAACTATTAACTAATCACTAGATGGGGTCTGGCCTATGTCTTTTTATGGGCAGTAAAACAATCTGCAGTGGCTCTTTGAAGCTAATTTCCCAGGTCTGTCTAGGTGACATACACTGCACAGATTCAACTAAGATCTTTCCTTTTCTGTGGAGAAGTAGAAACAATTCAGTCTTGATGCATTTTTGTTTCTGATGATACTGTAGATGCAAATAAATCAGGGCTATTTAGCAGTGTTGGAAATTCTCGAGGGACATTTGATTCTAGAAAACTAATGATGAAGAATGGCCATCGGTTGTGTTGCATTGATTAGAAGAGAAGGCAATAAATCCATCTCAGCCAGAAGCTGTTTGGTGTTCACCAGCAGGCTAGTGTATTTATCTTTATCACATTGCATTTCTTGCAATAAAACAACGCTGCAAGTTTAGCAAAAGTAGAGCTTTTCTTTTTAAGACATCATAAATCAACTTTTCTCCTCACATTCTTCCATCGGCACTAAAAGATACGTCGGATGGTCCAGGAAAATGTTGATAACCACATGAAAACACTTCCCTGGTCCTGAATCTGCGACTTGGCATTAGGGTGAGCATGCCACAAGTGAAATGATGTCATTCTAGACTTGAGCCGAGTTTTGTACGTCTTTAACGATCACAGACACGTTGGTGTATTTTTGAGAGTTTGATAGGCTGATAATAACATTTCATGAACTGCTATAATTTATTTTTGCAGACATTTGGTAGGAATTCCTACCTGGAGTTTCGTAGTTAGTGTGAGGGAATGTGCATTGTATTACTTTTGAGTTAGCTAGTATGATTTAGAATGGATAAAAAAAATAAAAAAAAAAATCCATGAAAAATAACAATGATCATTGATTCTATATTGGCAAATCAAAAACAGTATATTCCTAATTGTTTCAAATGATTTACTCACTTTGTTAAAGTACAGCATATTACAACAGATTAAAAAAATACAAATAACTATGACCATTCCATCTATTATGGCAAATTGAAAACAGCGTATTCCAAACTCTCTCCAATTACTTCACCAACTTTGTTTGAAGTAGTGTTTAGTACAACCAATTAAAATGAACATTAAACATGTCAAGATCTTTAGAAGAATTCATAGAAGATAAATCAAGAAAATAATCCAGTAGATTGAACCCAGAACCCTGTATGCAGACATGTATGTTGACTCAGTATAAGCCTTTCTATATATGATAATGCATCTGTGGATCATAACTCATGAGCTTTGATATCCTCCTTTTTCAAGAAAAACTTGCTCACATTCTTTTAGTGTGTGCTTTCAATTATTACCAGGAGAGAAGACCTTTCCCAAGAATCCCTTCTTACCCTCCCTCCCTTTCCATCTCGAAGACGGAGTGATGTGCTTTTCTAACGGTTTCTTCTTTTCTCCTCTATCACTCATCATCTCAACCTAACAGTGAATGGCAAAGACAGGCAGAGGCAGCAGATATCATTATATATCAACATCATGAGAAAACTACCTCATTGTAATCAAAGGTTCTATCTCGCTGAACATGGCAGACATTTTGAAAAAGTTTCTGGAGAACTTTTCATTTTCAATACAGTTTTCATTAATACAGTTTGGTACCAAATGAGATAGCATTACTGGAGTTTCAAAGAGAACAATTTGTAATGTGAATTAAACGTACCAACATTTTGTCAAATGCTGAATAATTTAAAAAAATATTCATCAAAAGATCAAAACAACTTGCTGATATGCAGAGTGGGCAAGATTCATGTTCATGTATAAATAAAAACAAAATTCACCCTTTGTCCTGAATGAAAAAGTCCCATATGTAATCGTTGGGGAAGTAGCCTTATACTTGCGGCTGGCAGAAATGGGAAAAGTGATTAAATAAACATTTGTGGCTGGAGATTAGCCGAGAAGCATTATGATTCCCTTCTGCACTGAGCTTTCCAGTATAGTCTTTTGGGTGTTGGACTAACTAGGCAGCATTTGGATGTAGTGGGGTGTGGATAAGCAGAGGAGAACAGAGGAGCTAGGAGCACGGTCCGGCGATCACAGACACACAGAACTAAAACAAGCACCAGAGCTGGGAAGAGAGACTCAGAAATAGCATCACAAGAGTTTGGTGTGTGAAATAAAAGACAAACATTGAGGGTGTGAGATGGCAAAAGAGAAAGAAAGAGAGAGAGAGAGAAAGAAAGAGAACAGTGTCAGTGTACAGAGAGGACGCTAGTTATTTTATGACAAGCCCCCGGTCTCTCGTTAAATAGTTAACTGAGAAGCATGCTCTGGTTCTGGGACAGAGAACTCAAGCCGGGCCGCTATATTGCTCTGACAAGCTTGTTTAAAGGTAGCCGAGGGCCTGTTCGCCACTGACGATGGTTAATAATGCTCAACAGACCCTTTTATTGTTGATTGTTATCTTAGGCTGAGTTGATGCATGTTAGAGCTGCAATGTAGAAAAAAATTGCTTTTAATCAATTGTTTTTAACCAATTCTAAAACCAATACATATATCAAGTATGGAGAGTATATAAAGATTTTATACCGCAACATTGGTGCATAATTTCCATTGCTACCAATTTATATTGATTTTGGCAGAGACAATTCCACTGTGTAAACAGCGTTCACATAGCAGTAGCCTAAATGAAATTACAATTGTTAAAGTATACAAACCGTTTTAATAATATTTTTGTACATTTGACAAAATGTTTCTAAAAACTCTAACTTGTCTTCAGTATCCACTTTTGTTTGGTTCTCAAAAACCTATCCAGAAGAAATAGCCCCCACACAGACAGGAGATTAAGAAGGTTTAACAAAGAATATTGATCCGTTCGTCTGCGTCTCAAATGGCACCCTATTCCCTAAATAGTGCACTACTTTTGACCAGAGCCCTATCAGTCCTAGTCAGAAAGTAGCACACTGTATAGGAAATAGGGTGCCGTTTGGGATGCAAACTTCCTTTGAAGGCACCAGGACAGGCCCTAGGGTTCATAATCAATAGAATAGAAAAACCCATCTGGGGATGATTGTTGCTGGTGTTCCAAAATGTGCCAAAATGGCAGTTACGTATAGGTGGCCAGGTAAAACGCAATCAATTAGGAGTAGGAAAATCAATTACCATTGAGGGATTATCCGGACAGAGAGACTTGGAAAGGGGAAGCATAATCAGTCAGAATTATAAATGTCTCACAATTGTTAATGAATCGCTGAGAGAAATGAATTATAATTTGCAACCAAACAGTTATTCCAGTCTCTCTGATAGACTTGTGTAAGACTGGGGAAGCCTTTTAGTTAGGGAAAGTCTTGTTCTTATGGCTGGAGAACTAAGCTTTCAAATCTGACTGTGTCAGTGTTTTCCTCAGTTTTATCAGAGGCTGACAGATCCGTTGTGCCCTTTTCATCCCAACCCCATGATAGCCTGTACAGTACGTAGATGTATGACGCATAGAACATCTGCTCATTAATCAAAATATATCTATATATGACGCATAGAACATCTGCTCATTAATCAAAATATATATATATATGACACATAGAACATCTGCTCATTAATCAAAAGATATCTATGTATGACGCATAGAACATCTGCTCATTAATCGAAAGATATCTATGGTCGACATTCTCAAAGTTTTACATTTAACATTTAAGTCATTTAGCAGACGCTCTTATCCAGAGCGACTTACAAATTGGAACGTTCATACATATTCATCCTGGTCCCCCCGTGGGAATTGAACCCTGGTCCCCCCGTGGGAACTGAACCCACAACCCTGGCGTTGCAAGCGCCATGCTCTACCAACTGAGCCACACGGGACCGTTTTCTACATGATTCAACGTCATCACATAACATTTTGTTGAAATGACGTGGAAATAACGTTGATTGAACCAGTTTTTGCACAGTGGGTAAAACGTGTCTGAACTCCTGCAACTCTCAGTTGGCTGGGCTCCGCACTTGTGCCATCAAACCCCCGTAACTTATCCAGAATTCCAGATCATGCCTGGTGTTAAACCTTCCGAAGTTCTCCCATGTAACCTCGCTCCTCGGCACACTGACTGGCTTCCACTTCAAGACCATGGTGCTTGCCTACAGAGCAGCAAGGGGAACTGCCCCTCCGTACCTTCAGGCTAAGCTCAAACCCTATACCCCAACCTGAGCACTCTGATCTGCCACCTATGGTCTCTTGACCCTCCCATCCATACAGGGAGTCAGCTCCCGCTAAGCCCAGTCAATGCACTTCTCTGTCCTGGAACCCCAATGTTGGAACAAGCTTCCCCCTAACATCAGGACAGAGGAGTCCCTAACCATCTTCAGAAAATGTCCTCTCTTCTTTCTCATGTCAGGGGAGACAACTCAAATGAGAGAGAGAGAGAGAGAGAGAGAGAGAGAGAGAGAGAGAGAGAGAGAGAGAGAGAGAGAGAGAGAGAGAGCGAGAGAGAGAGAGAGAGAGAGAGAGAGAGAGAGAGAAAGAGAGAGAAAGAGAGAGAGAGGCTTGTGTTGCTTCTATACAGAATGCAAGTATTGAAAGATGAATTTTACACCTTTCACAAATAGAAAAATGCCTCGAAGTAAAATCACAACAATGCACAGAACTCCCTCATTTGGAGAAAAATGACATCTGAATCATACCCTATGTCTCTCCTCTGATAAGCTCTGTATAGGATCAAGTGTAATCGCAGCCCTCTGCTATTTTTCTGTTTTTATTTTTAATTTCACCTTTCTTTAACCAGGTGGGCTAGTTGAGAACAAGTTCACATTTGCAACTGCGACCTGGCCAAGATAAAGCAAAGAAGTTCCACACATAAAACAACACAGAGTTACACATGGAATAAACAAACATACAATCAATAATACAGTAGAAAAATCTATATACAGCATGTGCAAATGAGGTAGGATAAGAGAGGTAAGGCAATAAATAGGCCATGGTGGCAAAGTAATTACAATATAGAACTTACACACTGGAATGGTAGGATGTGCAGAAGATGAATGTGCAAGTTGAGATACTTGGGTGCAAAGGAGCAAGATAAATAAATAAATAAATAAATAAATACAGTATGGGGATGAGGTAGATTGGGCACACAACTATTGTGTACATCAGCTCCACCTACTGATGCAGACGGGGTGTTCAGTAGGGCTGGTATTATCACAATACTTGGGTACCGATACGATATGTATTGCGATTCTCACAATTCTAAAGTCAGCAAAAAAAGAAACATCCTCTCACTGTCAACTGCATTTATTTTCAGCAAACTTAACATGTGTAAATATGTGTATGAACATAACAAGATTCAACAACTGAGACATAAACTCATCAAGTTCCACAGACATGTGACTAACAGAAATGGAATAATGTGTCCCTGAACAAAGGGGGGGTCAAAATCAAAAGTAACAATCAGTATCTGGTGTGGACACCAACTGCATTAAGTACTGTAGTGCATCTCCTCCTCATGGACTGCACCAGATTTGCCAGTTCGATTGCGGTGAGATGTTACCCCACTCTTCCACCAAAGCACCTGCAAGTTCCCAGACATTTCTGGGGGGAGTGGCCCTAGTCCTCACCAACCGATCCAACAGGTCCCAGACGTGCTCAATGGGATTGAGATCTGGGCTCTTCGCTGGCCATGGCAATGACATTCCTGTCTTTCAGGAAATCACGCACAGAACGAGCAGTATGGCTGGTGGCATTGTCATGCTGGAGGGTCATGTCAGGATGAGCCTGCAGGAAGGGTACCACATGAGGGAGGAGGATTTCTTCCCTGTAACGCACAGCGTTGAGATTGCCTGCAATGACAACAAGCTCAGTTCGATGATGCTGTGATACACCGCCCCAGACCATGACGGACCCTCCACCTCCAAATCGATCCCACTCCAGAGTACAGGCCTCGGTGTAAAGCTCATTCCTTCGACGATAAACGCGAATCCGACCATCACCCCTGGTGAGACAAAACCGCGACTCGCCAGTCCTGTCTGGTCCAGCAACGGTGGGTTTGTGCCCATAGGCGACATTGTTGGCGGTGATGTCTGGTGAAGACCTGCCTAACAACAGGCCTACAAGCCCTCAGTCCAGCCTCTCTCAGCCTATTGCGGACAGTTTGAGCACTGATGGAGGGATTGTGCGTTCCTGGTGTAACTCAGACAGTTGTTGTTGCCACCCTGTACCTGTCCCGCAGGTGTGATGTTCAGATGTACCAATCCTGTGCAGGTATAGTTACACGTGGTCTGCCACTGCGAGGACGATCAGCTGTCCGTCCTGTCTCCCTGTAGCGCTGTCTTAGGCATCTCACAGTACGGACATTGCAATTTATTGCCCTGGCCACATCTGCAGTCCTCATGCCTCCTTGCAGCATGCCTAAGGCACGTTCACGCAGATGAGCAGGGACCCTGGGCATCTTTCTTTTGGTGCTTTTCAGAGTCAGTAGAAAGGCCTCTTTAGTGTCCTACGTTTTCATAACTGTGACCTTAATTGCCTATCGTCTGTGAGCTGTTAGTGTCTTAACGACAGTTCCACAGGTGCATGTTCATTAATTGTTTACGGTTCATTGAGCAAGCATGGGAAACAATGTTTAAACCCTTTACAATGAAGATCTGTGAAGTTATTTGGATTTTTACGAACTATATTTGAAAGACAGGGTCCTGAAAAAGGAACGTTTCTTTTTTTGCAGAGTTTATATGTATTGTGATTTGATACTGTGTTTTTATTCCGATTCGATGTTCGAAAACATGTTGATCACCATATGTCTGCTGCAGAGGGACAAGAGAGAGGCATGAGAAAACGAGTTATGATCAGTAATGGAAATAAAAGTGCTGAAAACGAATTGGCTCCTTATTTAAAAAGAAGATGGAGAACAATCTATAAAGGAAACGTTTTGGTGCAGGTACAGCCAACTACCCTTTTTGCGATATTGTCAAAACAATACAATATGCTATATTGTCAAAAATAATATCTCGATATGTAACTGTAGCGATTTTTCCCCCATCACTAGTGTTCAGTATATTATAGACTGTAACGGCGGTCCTCCTCCTCTTCAACCGAAGAGGAGGAGTAGTGATGGAACCAAGGCGCAGCGGGTTGTGAACACATAATTTATTTAAAGAAAAGACGAAAAAACACAAACTTCACTATAACTAACAAAACAACAAACGGAGTAGACAGACCTGGACGACGAACTTACATAAACACGAAGAACGCAGGAACAGGGAAAATAGACTACACAAAATGACGATGTACAAAACAAACCGAACAGTCCCGTATGGTGCGACAAACACTGACACAGGAGACAACCACCCACAACGAACACTGTGAAACAACCTACCTAAATATGACTCTCAATTAGAGGAACGCCAAACACCTGCCTCTAATTAAGAGCCATACCAGGCAACCCTTAAACCAACATAGAAACAGAAAACATAGAATGCCCACCCAAACTCACGTCCTGACCAACTAACACATACAACAAACTAACAGAAATAGGTCAGGAACGTGACAATAGACACTGTAGTTCTGGAGAGTATGGGGGAGTTATCCCTAAATGCTGATCTTGGGTCCGTTTTGCATTTCCCCCACTAATGGTTAATGTAATAATGAATAAGGGTTAGCTGATCCTAGATTTGTACCTTGGGGAAACTTCTCCCTGGAGCGAACGTTAGGTAGACACAGGGCAGGCAATCACTGGAAATTGTTCACCGCTTAGGGTGTGGAGAACTGGCGCACCGGGACTATACAAAAATAGACCCAGAGAGAACAGCTCCTCTTTGTGTTGGAGCAGATTAATGAATAAGGAAATGTTAAGAAAATATTTCACTACGGTGTCATTTCATGGGTAGGTCGCACACAACCGATCATGTTGCTCCAAGAACATGAGTGATATGCACTAATTTGAAAATCACAGCACACATTGAAACACTTACACATGTAATGTAATAACCACATCATATCATCGCTAGCTCTGAAAATGTCTTTACTACATTGCGGGGACTTAATCAATGTTTGTGGGAGCAGCTGCATCCACACATCCGCGAGAACAAGTATCCGAAAGGGAGCTGTATTCTCTCACACTGGCTTCATGCACTAATGTGTATTTTATAATGGGAAAACATCCACACGTCATTCTGGCTGGCTAATGTCTTGACTTAGCCCGTAGTACAATTTGATGCTGTGAAATTTGACAAGGTCCATAAAAGAGGAAGACAAATAGAAAACGACTACAAGCTAAGGTTGCACAAACTTTGTCTTACACACAACCTACACTACACAAAAGGCCGAAGGACAACATGTCCCCACAACAACTAACACATTTCAATCCCATTTATTTTAAAGCTACAGTCTGGGATTTGAAAGATAACAACATGGAAGAATGAAATTTACTATTGAACAGATATTTTCTACTGGAAACAATTATGACAAATATCGTTGCTCTGTCAAATTACCCTAGTGGAGCGTTGTAAACAGAACCGCAGCCTGAGACAGACAGAGAGAGGCAGAGTGGCGTACATGAACGAACCAATGAATAAAACATGAAGCATTAGTTTAATACATAGGAACAACAAGCTCAGTCTGTATACACTGCTGACCTCCGTTGACAGATAGCTCTTAGTTACATACACTACCGTTCAAAAGTTTGGGGTCACTTAGAAATGTCCTTGTTTTTGAAAGAAAAACTAAAACTTGGTCCATTAAAATAACATCAAATTGATCAGAAATACAGTGTAGACATTGTTAATGTTGTAAATGACTGTTGTAGCTGGAAACGGCAATTTTTTAAATGGAATATCTACATAGGCGTACAGAGGCCGATTATCAGCAACCATCACTCCTGTGTTCCAATGGCACGTTGTGTTAGCTAATCCAAGTTTATCATTTTAAAAGGCTAATTAATCATTAGAAAACCCTTTTGTGTGTGTGCCATTTCAGGGCATGAAAGCACCGAGGTTTAACTTTCATTTTAATTTGATCTCCCTCCTGGCTCTCTGCTTTCCTGTTAGTCTGGCATATTTGCCGCTCCACTCATCACTGATCAGACAGCTGATGTATCACTCCCCAATCTCACAGATAGAGCAACCAGACGTATGCAACTGAGCTCCATGTAACGGCCGTCTGAAGAAGAAGGAGTGGACCAAAGCGCAGCGTGGTAAGTGTTCATGATTTATTAATACAACTGAATACTAAATAACAAAACAACAAAGAGAACGAATGAAACCGAAACAGTTCTGTCAGGTGCAGAAACACAAAACAGAAAACAACTACCCACAAAACACAGGTGGGAAAAGGATACCTAAGTATGGTTCTCAATCAGAAACAATGATACACAGCTGCCTCTGATTGAGAACCACACCCGGCCAAAACCAAAGAAATACAAAACATAGAAAATGAACATAGAATTCCCACCCAAATGTGACACTCCAATTGTGTGTTCGTGTGTGTTTCTGACAGTATCCCGTCATATATGTGCACATCGCCCCTTCAGCCCATCATCCCGTCTCAAATCAATGCCCGTTCAGACAGACCGACAGACAGACCGACAGACAGACCGACAGACAGACCGACAGACAGACAGATGGTAATACATTTCCTTAAACATGATTACATTAACAGAACTAATCTATTCAACATTTAGCCACAATAGCCGCCTGGGTACTTTCTGCCCCTTCTATGGTCAATGTTAGTGCGCTTTGTAGGGAATAGGGTGCCATTTGGGACGTAGCCTGACTGATTCTCGACAAGAATGAATTTGATATAAGTAGCCTATGGAATGACATCATTGATTGCTAATGATCTTCTTCATCAATATGCTAAAACAATGTATAAGGAGAATGGTTCTAGGTTGTGTCATGGCAGTTCTCTTCTCACTATCAAATCGTCTGAGTGGACACGTTGTGGTGCTTGGATAATACCACACTGATTGTAATTCAACCTGGTGGTTGACTACGTTAGACTTTCGGTACATTGACAACAGCCACAGTCTCCCCAGTCCCAATCACATCTCCTTTACACACTCCTCATGAGGGGCAAAAGTGCTGCTTTAGGCACAATGTTTAATGCTCAACTGGCTACTTTGATTCACATGTAAAATTATATGCACCTCTAAATGGCACTGCTAGACCACTGATCTGATTATACTTAGAAATCTGCCCAAATGACTGAGAGGGAAAGTGGCTATACAGTATGGTATGGGAATGGAAATTTGCAATGTTTTCTACATAAGCTTTGCGAGAATGTCTTCAATCAGCATATTTCACATGCTGAAACAGAAATCTAGAATATGTGTCAACAGTATTAGTCTATTTGGGAGGGATGGGTGTGGGCTTTTAAGGTATGAAACATTTTAAAAGTCAATACAGCATTTCATTTTGTGATTTGATTTGTTATGATATTAAATAAATGTCACATTCCTATAAACCATGTTAAATTGTGTGAGACCGATTGCTTGATATGTCCAACGAAATATGCCATCCCATTGACTAATGACTGATGAGTGTAGAGAGCTCATCAATCAGAAACCAACCAGTAGACCTACACATATGCCCTTTTATGGTCACAGATAAATTCATAATATATTTACCATTGTGCCTCTTTGGTGTTTATAACATTGGATTCCCTTGGTCTCATTCCTTCCATATCAGCCAGTATTATGAACAGAGTAGGTGGAAGGCAAAGTTCACTGCCATCTACTCAGCACAAGCTGTACAACGGAATATGAAGGCGCAATTTATTTATGTAAAATCGCAAAATTTAACAATGATCAATGACTGTTAATTGGCAAGCTATTCTAGTTAATTTTTTTAAACTTAATTTTAAGATTGTGACTGTCACGTTAAAAGAATTGAATGAATACAAATAGGAATAAAATAAAATAAATGCAACAACATAATTGAAAGCTCTTACCTTGCTAAAAAATGGGTTGAAAGATTACAATTCTGTAAGGAGTCCAATAGTGATGTATTTCAGAAGAGCCCGGTGGTGCAGCCTATGTAGACAGAAAGCTTATTCTGAGACTGACTTCCATCGTCCGTGATTCTATTTAACTCAACCAAATGTACATTTACAATATTTTTTTCAACCGGAAAAGGAATATCCACTCGAAAATCAAATAATAATAATATCAATCAAGTGCGACAATTGCCATTGTTGATTTCATTGCAGCTATGAAAGCAATTTTTTATGACTGACGCGTGGTTTACGTTTTGCGGTGATAACGCGCCAGTCTGTTCGCGGTTAACTCTGTGACACTTCACCAACCGGTAATCCAAGTGCATCTAACTGCCTCCCGTTTCGCGGAGTTCCTCCTAGGATTGTGACTGCCTGGTGGGTTTCTGCACTTTGTTAAAGACTCACAGTGGCGAGGCGCGAGCATCTCAGCGTGTGCTTTCTTCTGACTGGCGCTCTTGGCACAAGTGAAGGACTCTAAAAAGGAAATTCAACGCTCAGGTTACAATATGCGATGGTGCTGGGTGACCGTCCTGGGTGAGGTAATATACATGCAACCCAATTGAAATTAAGACTCCCACCGGTTGATTATTGCTGTCGTTATCATCTTTCTCCTCAATGGATACTGATTCATTAAGAAAATGTTGAACATTAACTAACTCATATTTTTTAAATGATCTTTTCTTTTGTGAGGTGAGGAGTTTGTGATTTCATATATTAAAATTTAAATTTAAAAAAAAATCATTTTACAAAAAAGTGTCTTATGTGTAAGGTGTAGATAGAGTCGGGTTCCACTGAAAACCAGATCCACTGAAAACCAAGCACAAGCAGCATTGAATCCTCAAAAGACAATGGCAATAGGAGGGGCAGCAGAAACCAACATCATCTTCCCCATCATCATCAGAACTGTCATTGTCCTGGTAATCATTATCAACATCATCACCATTGTCACCACCTTTTTATTCTTCCACCTCCTGCTCTTCCTCCTCCTCATCATTCGCTAAATCAGAAGCCCCAGTTCAAGACATTTGGAAGAACATTTAGTTTTTCTCTGCTGTTTTTTATTTTCTATACCCACCTCATTGGTGCACTTCCAGGTGTTTGCCTGACGTCAATGTCATTATAGCTTCAGCATTTATCTGTCTGTATTCTACACATGCACGCACACATACATGCACGCACACACACACGCACGCACACACACACACATACACCCACACACACACACACAGAGAGGGGGTAATGGGGGCGTGAAGCTGCATATTCATGACATATTATTAGACTGAAATGCATGATGATCTTGTCATCTCTAAGTCTCAAACAGCAGGGGAAACAATGCTGAGAAGATAGACATTTAATTCACTGGGGAGAACGGGGCGGGCAAACAATCTTTTCATATATGTTTTTTCTTCTTCCAACTTTGAAAATAACTTTGCAGTTTCTGTCTTTTTGCTACATGTATGTGCAGGTCCTAAAACATGTTAGGTCTGGGAATGTACCGTTCGCCAAGCCCCAGCCACGCCCATCACCTAATCCCCATTTTGATACAGAAAAAAACCCTGGCATTGCTAAATCCATGCAAAAAGGGTGCAAGTGGACACTTAGGGGAGAACGGTGGAGAATCGGGGTACATTTTTTATTGGTACTACCTACTACCTACCCCTACCTACATGTACAGTTAAATAATAAACAATCAAGCTTTGTTTATACACTAGCTGGGTAGTGTAATGCGTGCGCACTGGCGGCAGAGAAGTCAGGCGCAGGAGAGCAAAGACTGTGTTACAACGGTGCAGTTCAATAATAAAAATCACAGTGAACAAAAACAATAAATAAGTACAATGGGACGAAACCCTTCACACGCCAGACATAACGTGCACAAACTCTTACAATCAACAATACCGGACAAGGACATGTGGGGAACAGAGGGTTAAATACACAACATGTAATTGATGGGATTGAAAGCAGGTGTGTGGGAAGACAAGACTAAACAAATGGAAAATGAAAGGTGGATGGGCAATGGCTAGAAGACCGGTGACGTCGACCGCCGAACGTCGCCCGAACAAGGAGAGGGACCGACTTCGGAGGAAGTCGTGACAGGTAGTTAGCATAAAATGCTGTTGCCTCAGCATCGCCAGCTAGCTAGCAATCTAACATTGCTGTCCGGGTGATCGTTTTAAGCTGCTAGCTGGGATAGAAAAAATGAGGAAGAACTGTCACTCCAAAACCTATTGACCAATAGAGACTCATCATCTATGCATCCCGCTAAACCCCACCTACATGGAATGAATGTGCCAGAATTTTGCAAACATAAAAAGGCAACGAATGCAAAGGGCAGGGTAACGTAACCAAAGATAGAAAACATTGCAAGCAAAGAGGGAAGTGTTTCATCACAATCACATTATCATTGAAAATGTTTCACTGCAATTTTTTGCATTCATTTACAATTCGTTTGTTCTTGCCTTTCAAAATGTATTTCCTTGCAATATAATAGATTTTTCTTTCAATACGTTTGGGTTAATGTTTTGCTTTCAATATGTTTTGTTTTGTTTGCAATAGTTCAATTTTCTCGAATTCTAAAGGTTTGCTTGATATTAAAGGCACACAAGTAATTACATATACAGTTGTGGCCAAAAATATTGGTACCCTTGCACTTTTTTGAAATAATACACCATTTCTTTCAGAAAACTGTTGAAATGTCAAAATATTTTGGTATCCAGTTGAAAAAACAAAAAAATTGAATCATTTATTAAAGCTTAGCTTATTCCACAAATAAATCCTAAAATGGGCCGGACAATATTATTGCCACCTTTTAGAAGTATTATAAATAACTAGATCTCAAGCCGGTGCTTCTCCTTTACTTTGACATTAAACTCACCTGTGGTGAGTTGCAGCTGCCTGCAATATAAAAATCACTCATTCAACCAGTTTGAATAGAGAAAATAACAAAGTCTCCTGTTTTGTGTCACTGTGTACTACAATGAGCATGGAGAAAAGAAAGAAAACCAGGGAATTATCCAAGGAGGTCAGACACAAGATTGTAGCCAAGCATGGAAAATCTCAAGGCTGCAAGTCCATCTCCAGAGACCTTGATATTCCTGTTTCTACCGTATGTAATGTTATTAGGAAGTTTAAGTTTCATGCCACTGTAGCCAACCTCCCTGGACGTGGTCGCAAGAGAAAACCTGATGGAAGATTGCAGCAAAGGATTTTTTAAATGGTGGAAAGGTACCTTGTTCAACTGCCACATATTCAAAGGTATGACAATTTCAACTCGCACCATCCGTCGCCAACTCAATGAAAAGGGATTATATGGTAGGAGACCGAAGAGGACCTCACTGCTGAGAGAGAGACATAAGAAAGCCCGACTGCAATTTTCCAAAACACACCTGAACAAAATCCTCCTGCGAGAATGTCCTGTGGACAGATGAGACCAAATAAGAGCTTTATGGTTGAGCACACCATCTCTATGTTTACAGAAAACAAAATGAAGCCTTCAAAAAAAAGAATACCTTCCCTACAGTCAAAAGTTGAGGATGTTAAGTGATGTTTTGGGGTTGCTTTCCAGCCTCTGGCACTGGGTGCCTTGAACGTGTGCATGGCATCATGAAATCAGGAGAATACCAAGGCATTTTGGAGCGCAATGTCGGACCCAGTGTCAGAAAGCTGGGTCTCCGTCGAAAGGTCATTGATCTTCCAGCAGGATAATGACTCTAAACACACTTCAAAAAGCACCCAAGAATGGTTCAAGACAAAACGCTGGACTGTTCTGAAGTGACCAGCAATGAGTCCAGATCTAAATTCCATTGACAACATGTGGAGAGATCCGAAAACAGCAGTTAGGAGAAGGCCCCCTTCTAATCTGGGAGAACTGGAGCAGTTTGCACAAGAGGAGTGGGACAAACTGCCAGTACAGAGGTGCAGGAAGCTCATCGATGGTTATAGGAAGCACTTGATTGCAGTTACTTTGACCAAAGTTTGTGCTACCAAATATTAAGTCTAGGGTGTCAATAACGATGACGATGCTATTTCTGTTTATTTTCTGATTCAAATGGATATATTAAGTTCTGAATTAAAAACAAAGGCTCTGTAATGTTAACAGTGCAATAAAGAATTGTGGAAACCAAATAATTGTCAACTTATTTTCTGGGAAAATTGTGAGTTACTTGAAAAAAGTGCAAGGTTGACAATATTTTTGGCCACGACTGTATGTGAGGAGTGTTTGTTCACGTCTCCACGAGATCATTAGATTAACCTTAATAGGTGCATGTCAAATTAAACTGCCACCTCCTAGTGATGCTTTTAATACACACTTTAATACACACTGTGCATCAGCGATGCCACAATGTTAATTTAACCAGGTAGAGAGAAGAAACTCCTGGGATGTGTTCGAAATGGCACTCTATTATCTACATACTGTAGTGCCTTACATTTGACAAGAACCTTCATTGCTCTGGTCAAATGTAGCGCACTATGTAGCGATTGGGAATAGGGTCCCATTTAGGACACAGCCTTGGTAATAATAACCATACTACACAGGGGCTTTCTCACCAGCTTCGCAGCTTCTCTCCTCTAGTTCATCTGTCCATTGGAGACCAGTGAGAGTTGGGGTTTTAAAAGGGCAATTACACCTGGATGAAGGTTTTGACATAGCGTAAAACACTGAGCCAAGCTGCAGGCAGAATCCTCTTAGAAAGCCAAAGCCGCGGTTTCCACTAGTTACCACAGTCACAAAGTCAAAATTAGCTAAATTTTAGAAATTAATGAAAACTAAAATGAATATTTTGCTCTTAATTTAAGGTTAGGGTTAGGCATAAGGTTAGCAGTGTGGTTCAGCTGCCCACTGGTTTGCATGTTTTATTAGATATGAGGCAGCCACAGTGACCTTCACAAGCAAGGAAGAGATCTTTATCCAGCTTAAGCCCATCATGGCCATTGTTTGAGCCAGGTAGAGAGGAAATAGAACCAGTCAGGCACCGGTTTCACGAGGAGATGCTACATTTTAGGCTCTGGAGGTGAAAATAAAGGCACATAATGGCGGCTGGTGGCAGATAATGTCACGGGCATCAATTGTCTGGATCCACAGAGAGGATCCCTCTGGTAAAATCTGGAGACTTCCTCCAACTCCTCCAATTAGTATATTTGGTAACAAATAAGTCTGTAGATTGTGTTGAATTGATAGGTCCTTGATTCTGGAATGGCTCAAAAATGGTGGATGCCCACACAGATTCAAACCTCCCTAATGTATTTATCAAAGTCACAATCTTAAGACCTGCAGGTCTACTCACAGTGGGGTAAGATGCTGTTACACACATCACATGTCACTGTCATATGAGAAATTAAACTTTCTTCCAAGAACCTTTTAAAAAAACCTGTAGAGCCACAGAATTCAATCCCATCAGCTGGAGAAGACCTTTATGGTCAAAATGTTGTCTGATTTATTGTGTGTAGGCAATACTGTGGGACACATTCTATTTACTGTAGACCCACTACAACTCAACTCCAGAAACTGTGGTGCTAGAAGCATATGCACTCAGTCTCCCCTGGTACCAGGCCAGCATTTCGTGACCATTCCTCTGAGCTGTGCTCCATTGGCAGAATAACGTTTTGTTTGATTTACGAAGGTAATCACAGAAGAAGGATGGTTCCACGCCTCACATTTGCATACGCCTTGCCTATTCAGAGGGTTCTAAGTTCAGCTCTCAGGAGGTGGAGCGCTCTACAGTAGCCTCCATCCACAAACCTAACAAAATATATTACTTTATTAAGACACACAAATACAATAGCGCCAATGTGTTTACCTACCAAGTCTGCTGAGAACGGATGACATTTATTTTTGATATAAAGTTGTTAACCTTTGGAGGCTGCCGCGTGGAGTGCACATATTGAAATCTTTCTTCACTTTACTTTGTGAATGTGTTGTAAAATACATCAGGTTAAGAAATGTGTGGCTGTGTGTCTGTATTCAGGGGATTTGTTTGAGTAATTTGTAATCTTCCAAACTTTGATTGAAAATGACTCTGGCACGCGTGCAGCATGCAGGCTACAGTGGTGGATCTACTTTATCTCCATTGAGAGTCATAGAATGTGTGCCATCAAGGAAGATTCTGTTTACAGACTGAAGGTGTATGCTACCGCCCATCACAAAATAAAGGAAGATTCTACCTACAGACTAAAGGTATATGCTTCAGCCCCAACAAAAAACAAAGGTCTGTGAATAAACACAGATTATTTAAAATAAAATATTCACTATCAAACCCAGGATTCCGTGAATGCAGAGTTCACTGTTGAACTTTTTGATAGGGATTCAGATGAAATTATAGCGCCTTTGATTACATCCTTTGAATATTCAAATCACATTCAAGCTCTTATTTTGTGCATGTAGATCTTAAGATACCAAGCTTGATGGATGGGAATGCTAAACCCCCAGTTATACACTGAGTGTACAAAATATTATGAACACCTGCTATTTTCATGGCATAGACAGACCAGGTGAATCCAGGTGAAAGCTATGATCCCTTATTGATGTCTCTTGTTAAACCCACTTCAATCCGTGTAGAAGAAGGAGAGAAGACAGGTTATTAAATAAAGATTTTTAAGACAATTGAGACGGATTATGTACGTGTGCCATTCAGAGGGTGAATAGGCGAGACAAAAGATTGAAGTGCCTTTGAACAGGGTATGGTAGCAGGTGCCAGGCGCACCGGTTTGTGTCAAGAACTGCAACGCTGCTGGGTTTTTCATGCTCAACAGTTTCCCGTGTGAATCAAGAATGGTCCACCACCCAAAGGATATCCAGCCAACTTGACAGAACTATGGGAAGAATTGGTGGTCGTATGCTTTAAAGCAATGCCCATTACAACGTCTACAGCAGAGCAGTGGTGTAGTGGAGGGTAAACGTAAGTAAACGTTTCCCCAGCTTAAAAAAAAAGAAATTGCTTTACAGTTTACCCACCTTTTGCAGAAAACGGCATTGAAAGTATAGTGAGCGTAACTTTTTAATCACAACTACTTTTTTCACCACTGCATCACTCCAGCAGAGGTACACAGTACAGTTGATCTGTGTTTCCGTAACATGGCCACATGACAGAGAACGTAGGCGGCGAGACAGATCGACAGGGAGTGTCAGCCAGGCCTGCCTAGCCCAGCCTAGCCTCGGACCAGACCAGAGAGATCAATTCAGGCAGGGGTGAGAGAGAGAGACACTCCTCTTAATCCCACACTGGATCATGGACTCTGGGGAAAATGTGATGCCATGTGTTGGTACGGAAACAGCCATGCTCCAGAGCACTCAGTCAGAATATGTTTGGTTTAGTCAGCATCCCAAATAGCACCCTATTCCCTTTGTAGTGCCCTACTTTTAACCAGGGTTGATAGGGCTCTGGTCAAAAGTAGTGCACTATATAGGGAATATGGTGCCATTTAAGACATTCCCAGAGACTGACACCAAAAATTTCCAGCTGGTGGGCAAAGGTCAGAAAATGTACTTCTCTCATAGGAGGATTTAATTAGATTTTTTATTATATCAGTCACCTCAACATGACAAAACTTCTTGATTCCCTTTTGGTGCATAATTCAGAGGGATGTATGAGTGAAATGCATGATGAAGGGATGAAAGAAAGAAGAGGGGTGCTGCTGCTTACTCATTTACAGTTAATATGGGTGGAAGGTGGAAGTCTGTAAAACGTTGCCTTGGATCCCCACCCAGTGGCTGTTCAGGATCCAGCCCCTGCTGCCAAGCTATCAGGTCATGCTGAATGAAGGTCCTAACAGACCTAGGACCGGATCCATCCACAGATAGAGTAGTTAGAAGTAATAGACTCTGGTATAACTCTGTTAATAGACTATGTTAATTATGGATACTAATATACTAGGAACACAGTCTACATGGAGCTACTGGGCGGTTTACTTTCTCAAGCATATACTGGATGTGTCCGAAATGGCACCCTATTCCCTATATAGTGCACTCCTTTTGACAAGAGTCCTTGGGTTTTGGTCAAAAGTTGTGCACTATACAGGGAATAGGGTGCCATTTGGGATGTACTTCCTTTTCTTTGCCAAGGGCAGCTGTAACGGGTGTAATTCTGCCACTAGGAGGCGCCTAAAGTTCTGTAACCTAAGTCCCCATGTCATCCTCAAACTTGAGTAATCTTTTAGCTTCCAGCACTTTCAATTATATTATTTATAGAACACATGATTAATTGGTATACATGCAATCACTTTTATGAAAAATACTAATGTTTTGTTATTTAAATGTATATAGAACGACAAGTAATATTATGGTAGCTGAAAATTGCCTTAGAACAACAGGCTAGGCTTATACACTACGTAAGGTATAGAGCTAAAGGGTCTGACAACAACTGGACTGATTAACACATGGATCTCATGGTTCTGTATATAAAAGTCATTTAATTAAAACAGTGAATTAATTACTAGTAAATTGCCCTACCTAATGTCCTGTGACTAGTACAGTGGCCTCAAGTACTCTTATGTCAGTCAAATCTCTTATAATCAGCACCATTCAAACGTAATAGGTTCCATTGTAATAGAAAATAAACCACCATGTCTATTACAGAGATGGACAGCTTTTAATGGCTTTTGCTGGAGATTTTATCTCACAACAAAGCGACAAAAAACAGGGATACATTGTGATACATGTGATTAAACTTAACAAGCTTGTCTGAAATACGTCTTAGTTTATTTGACAAAAGCAAGGAGTGCAAACTCCAAAGTATCAATTTGCATACAGAAACTCTGTGGGAACATTTTAATTCCTTCTAAATCCTTTTTAATGCTTATTACGTTTCTAGTCCATGGTTTTCTATTGGATTTTCTGACCCTTTCAAGTTAGGGTTCATGTCAAAACAACAAAATAAATCTAAATTGTCATGTCACGTTATTGTATAATGGATGGGAATGTACCTGCAGGTGTGTCAGTATCACATATTACATTGATGTTGTAACGGCTCTCGTTGGTGGAAGGAAGAGTTGACCAAAGCGCAGCGTGGAAAGTGTTCATGATTCCTTTTATTCAAAAAACACTTCAACAAAATAACGAAAGCGAAAACGAAAGTGAACAGTTCTGTCAGGCACAGACACTAAACAGAAAACAAGATCCCACAAAACCCAAAAAGAAAATGACAACTTATATATGATCCCCAATCAGAGACAACGATAGACAGCTGCCTCTGATTGGGAACCACACTCGGACAAAAACAAAGAAATAGAAAACATAGACTTTCCCACCCGAGTCACACCCTGACCTAACCAAACATAGAGAATAATAAGGATCCCTAAGGTCAGGGTGTGACAGATGTGTTGACTTTGTGACCACAGTCATAAACCCTGCCTATTTCTACAATTTCTCTTCTTAAAATGTGATATTAAACCTACCACTAACCACACTGCTAACCTTATGACTAACCCTAACCTTAAATTAAGACCAAAAAGTGCATTTTTGTTCTCATTAATTGTCCGCCTCCTTCCCAACGCTAGCATCCTGTGACCCCATCTAAGGACAGGGAGATAGCCACAGCCAGATAGATTGATAGGCCTACTTATGACATCCTTTCTGATACCACGTCCTCAGCAATGGATGGTTTACCCTGGAGTCCTAATAGAGAACCAGCCCAACAGGTTTTACACTATTTATATCCCAACTGAATGGGATAGCAGTTTACCTTTGATGACTTCCATCAATATTTATTGATGCAGAATCAGTGCGCAACTATTATTTTTTGGAATGGTTGAATCATGTGGTTGAAAAATGCTATTTTGCTTCCGAGTGGCGCAGCGGTATAAGGCACTGCATCTCAGTGCAAGAGGCATCACTACAGTCCCTGGTTCAAATCCAGGCTGAATCACATCCGGCCGTGATTGGGAGTCCCATAGGGCAGAGCACAATTGGTCCAGGTTTAGCCGGGGTAGGCCGTCATTATAAATAATAATTTGTTCTTAACTGACTTGCCTAGTTAAATCAAAAAATTGAAAAAATTGAAAAAGCACAAGATGGGTAAAACGGAGTGTATGACAAAAAAATGCTCCTAGGTATAGTTTTAGGAGACACAACACCGAAATCAAGAAAAATATGCCTGTTTAGTCAGTGCATGACTTGGTCTGAAATTGGTGCCGGTACTCATTTTGTGTGCCGGTACTGTTTATACTGTATTTAGGTGCAGGAACTCTGCAATAGTTTTACGCCAATATGCTATTGGAAGCAGTAGACATTTTGAGGTGCCAGTACTCAGTTCCGGTGAGCTCCTGACCAAGTAAAGCACTGTGTATACTGATTATGCTGCCAAAACTAATATTTCCAGATACAATAAATTGTATGAGAGTTAACAAAACAGGTTATTACTTTTCTATTCTGAGTTTGTTTCAAACCAAAACTTTCAAGTTAGGGTTCATGTCAAAACAAAGAAATAAATCTGAATTGTCATGTCATGTTATTGTATAATGGACGGGAATGTACCTGCAGGTGTGTCAGTATGTATCACATATTAAATTGATGTGTTGACTTTGTGACCACAGTCATAAACCCTGCCTATTTCTACAATTTCTCTTCTTAAAATGTGATATTAAACCTACCACTAACCACACTGCTAACCTTATGACTAACCCTAACCTTAAATTAAGACCAAAAACGGCATTTTTGTTCTCATAAATTTGTATGATAATAGCCAATTTTGACCTTGTGGCTGTGCTATCACCTGGAAACCCAGATGAGAAGGGACAAGGTGATGATGCAAGCATATCTAACCAAAGAGGATCCAGAGGAAAATAAACATGTCATTTAATTTTTTTTAACTAGGCAAGTCAGTTAAGAACAAATACAGAATAAGTATTGATACACATTCAGTTCTTATTCCTGCTTAATAACAAGACTATCCAGACAAGGCAAAGTTAAATGATATCCAAAATATGCCATTGTGCGAAAACTTCATATAAAGCTAACCAAAGGTTTTTGTTGAAATACACTATGTTAAAAACACAAAATACTAAAAATACATTCATTATTTTGCTAACAAAAATGAAATGCTATATTGTGTGATAGCTGCCATGGTAAATGTATTCTACAATACACCGTCTTGAGAAAGGTACACAGCAAAAATACTGCTGGTGTAGGTTGATTCCAATTCGAGTGGTTGGATGCTATTTTCAACAGTGCATCACAGTTAACATCTATAGAAAAGGCAGTGCAAGTAGCTAGTTACTTCTGGTGCAGGAAAAAACATACAAATCAACATTTCAATGTCTATTCATTTACAGTCAATCCATGTGTCTCTTTGAATAAAAATCACTGAATCAAATTGTTGACCATTTAATACCGTTATTAGACTTTATTCTAATGCGTTTTTTGGTGGTTGTTCTCTTCATGCCTGTTCTTCTGGGTTTCCATGGTTTCCCAGCTGGAACCAAGAAAATGACATATCGTCATACAGGTTATTATTCAGTTGTACAACTGACTATGTATCCCCCTCTCCCTTTCCCTTATTAAGTCACAGTAAGGCGCAGAACGTTCGGTTTGCCTGCTGTGGGGGGGGGGGGGGGGGGGGGCAGTTGTAGTACTGCACCACTACTACAACTCAGCTTCCTGGACGTGTGAGCAGTTCTTCTATTCAGTATCCCCAGTCACATCATGACCTAAAACACAGCTACATGTAACTTCTACCTGTCTATAATCTGCCACATTTAAAGTATTACTGAGATAGAAAAAATATACTCAGTGTGTTAGCTTTCGCTAACGAGAAGCCTTGTAGCCATTACTGCAATTATGGGGAACATGCAAATGGTTGCTGGGCTGACAAATGTAATAAGTCTGTTGTTCACTATTTTCAACAACACCACCTTCCTCCCTTACCTCCCAGATCTATCTTCAGATAAACAA
Source organism: Salvelinus fontinalis (assembly GCF_029448725.1). Classification (NCBI taxonomy): domain Eukaryota; kingdom Metazoa; phylum Chordata; class Actinopteri; order Salmoniformes; family Salmonidae; genus Salvelinus; species Salvelinus fontinalis. Next base: position 18,763,152 of record NC_074696.1, read on the forward strand.
AAAATAGAGAATACTGGGTGTGCGTGCACGTCTGTGGGTGGGTGAGTGTGTGCGTGCACGTCTGTGGGTGGGTGAGTGTGTGCGTGCACGTCTGTGGGTGGGTGAGTGTGTGCGTGCGTGCACGTCTGTGGGTGGGTGGGTGTGTGCGTGCACGTCTGTACATGCGTACGTGTGTCATGACCATTATTATACCTTTAGCACAGACGTCCATGCAGCTTTGCCTGGATATAAAGTTGTTGCTGCCTCCTCCACAGCCTGAATAGATGAACCGCTCACACATCCTGGAAGCTGAGTTGTAGTAATACCGCAGAATAGACGCAGCACAGCCTCCTTTATCCAGGGGATCCAGGCAGAGCACAGGAGTAGCTGTCAATCACACAAAACAACTATAAGAACTCTGAAAGAGAAGGCTACTCTTCAGCTAACATTATCTCGTTTTAAACCAAGAAGCTCATTGCTGGTGTCTTAATTACATTAGTAGATGTAAAATTGAGCGAGGGCACTGGATGGAATCATTTCGGAATAATGGAGTCTAAAGAAAGGACAATAAGTACTCTGTAAATGTAGTCTACTCTACAGCTAGCATTGTCTAATTTTAGATCAAGAGATTTAGATCTCCAGCTTCTGTACATGAACAGATGCACAACTGAGAGAAGGCTGTATAGAGGGCCATTTGGAATCATTTCAGGGCAATTTTTGAGGAAAATTAAGGCACTCGCAAACTGTGAGACCCTTGAGTATCGTACTGATAGAGCAGGCTGTTAGAGTCAGGGTTGGTATTTTTGTACTGCTGTTCCTTCTATCTTGTTGAATTTCCTGATTACTTACAGATGTATGATCTTAATTTGAGCCAGCAGGAAAAAAATCCTACAGCAACAGGAAATGTCAATTATGGTATAGATTATAATTTAAGATGCAATATTTCACTTTTTGCGCGACCCAACTAAATTCACATAGAAATTTTAGTTATAAATCTGTTATAAATCTTCTCATTGAAAGCAAGTCTAAGAACCGGTAGATCTGTTTTATGCGCGCTAATTATATGCTTCTTAAGTTAGATTTTTGCTTATTTTACTTTCGGTTTTGTGCACCAGCTTCAAACAGCTGAAAATACAACATTTTTGGTTATGGAAAATATATTTCGCAGTGGTTTAGATAGTACAATGATTCTCTACACTATAATTTCTTATTTTGTCACATATCCTGAAATTAGGCAATCTATCTGAATTTTAGCAGCCAGGAAATGGTGGAGCGATTTCTGCATAGTGCACCTTTAATGGAAATGTTTGTAGGGGTTAATACATTTCGTAAAGGGAAAATCAAGTCTAAAATTTTAAAGTGGGAATTACAAACTTCAGAAGCCTTTTTAAACGTCAAATACACTACAAGTTTAAAAATTCTGGATGTGGGTGTTTACAATCAAATTGCCTAGCCGATTTCATGAAAGAGGTTCCTCTAATCTTGTTTCTACATACTTCTTCATGTAATTCTTGTGAGCAAAGTTAAATATGTTTCCGCAAAATTAATACAAAGTTAACAACACAACAGAGTGAGCACAGTAGAACACAGTAGAATATGGGTCTAACTAGCATTGTTCACGTGGAATGAGCCTATGTGCTCAACACCGATGTGTTTACGTGGAATGAGCCTATGTGCTCAACACTGATGTGTTTACGTGGAAATGTTTTCTCTATTGTGCAGTACAGCTGATAGAAAACAGCCTGACTGTTGACTTTGACCATTCTCCACATACTTTTGTGTGGTCTACAGTACTCCATGCAAGACATCTGGTTCTGGAAGCGGTTCTCGTTGCCCTGACAGCCGCCATAGACAAACTGCTCACACTGCATGGTGGTCATGTTGAAGAAGTAGCGCCAGTGCATGGCACGGCAGGGACCCTCCTCCTTCTGGAACCTGCAGATCTGGGGGATCTCTGGTGGGTGGAGAATGTGCAAAGACACACATTCTTATAAGAACTATTGAAAAATGAAACGTGTCATGGTGTATTGCCATTTTCCCTAAATAAATTGATATGTCCATTTGAAATCTTTAGTGCTTTAATAGGCCAGATTTCCACAAACATCATGATTTCAATGGTTACAATAGTTTTGATGGCATATCAAATAAATAAATAAATACATTATTTAAAACAGCAAACTTTTTAATGCAAAGGAAAATGACTGCAATTGCTAAACAAATACAGTCTTTCATTAAAATGCAAATAAACTTACTTGGTATCCTAAAACATGCTTTCTTACATTCCATAAAACTCATGAAGTTGTTGCCATTCCCTTGGCAGCCTCCATAGCTGAACACCTCACAGTGTTGAGTGATAGTATTGTAGTAGTAACGCTGGATATCTCCTCTGCAAGGCCCCTCGTCTACTTGAAGAAGACACACCTCTGGAATGAGAAGAAACACACAACATCAACACTATTGCTGGCTATGTAATTAGGGTCTCTATTCAATCTGTATCGCTGAAGCGTTACAGATAACACGCTTGACATGTAAAGGTAAATTCCTGTTAAACCGGCAGCGTTTACCATAATGAGGGAACGTTGCCTTTAACTGTCAATCAAACTGTAACGCTGAAATTCCACGATACGGTTTAAATTATGCCCCCTAGGTAAAGACATCTCTGCTGAAGTACAGATTCATGTCAACAACAACTTTATCACTACTAGAAAGGCTTGAGCCAACGCCCATTATATTGATTATCATGGGGTTGAACGGTATTTTGGTGCTTAACTCTCATAACGAATAAAATCAACAGTCACGGTAATCAAATGTTTCTTTACCTTGTTTCGGTGACAACGCAAAAACGTAACAAAGGGAGCATGAAAGGATCAGGAAAATCAATAAACTGAACTCCATTGTTGTAGATCGACTCTAAATTCAACTATCCTTCTCATTTTACGCACGAGATGTGCAGCCATTTATACTACTGTAAAGGTTTTCCCAAGGGGGCGGAGGGGCGGGCTATAGCTGATGACTCATTTGTAATTTTCATAAAAAATCGTAGTAGATCTTAAAACGACTGATTAATGTGATGATTTGAATCATAGACAATGTCACATTTATAGACAGCTAAAGTATTTATGCAAGACACCCATCTTGGGTAATAGCTATGGTCTAATCATTGCTGTGAAAATACACCAGAATAGATGTAGGCTAGTCTGGGAACGGAACTACTAGGGTAGTGATGATTAATAAATCATCTGTATCATGAAAATAATGATTTGTTAACAGGTTTATGACCATATGTGTCATGTTGTGGACTGCTGTCTTCGGAGTAGTTTAATTACATGATAATGTAGATTATTGTTGTTTCTTACATGTTTTAAGTGGTTTCTCTATATATATTCCAAAATCCGGCATTCTCCACATAAGAGATGTGTTTCCAACATATTATTATTATTATTTTTTTACTTGTTGAGGATAAAAGGCTGTGCGTGATTACGAAGTGCACATAAACATAACTTTTGCGGTTAAATTCACGTATCGGATAAAAATTACAATTTAAATGTGTTTCCATTACATTTTCAACTCTACTGATGGTTTTGTCACAATTTTTGGGGGAGTTACATAGAGAATATGCCCACTCTGGTATAAGCACGTGCGCTCTAGCCAACAACTCGCAACTACAGTGACAGTATAGCCTATTACTACATTATGAGATTGTTATGGACAAAATAGCGAGATTATTTTTATTTGTCAAACAGCAAAGCATCGATCATCATGTCACCAGAATAACGTCCTCGATATTTTTGGGAAATGAGCATTAAACTCATCACCATGCACTTTTACCACCCTGTGAAATTCATAATATATTTAATCTGTAGCCAATAAACGACATGCTTTCCCGCGTTGTAGTGGGAGGGACCACACAACATGTCATCACATGACTCCAAGTTTATTTCTATATGATGGTTATTAAATCAATATTTGTGCATAAAAGCGTTTCCACCGCAATTTCTTACATAATACATTTTACTGACACAAAAAGATCCCAATTTTTGTAGCATATTTTGTGCACATTTATAAAGTTTACTGACAAATTGCCTCTTTCCATCAGGCCTGTCATGATATTTTTTATCCGACAGGTACTTTACTCACACACAAAGTTTGCATTTGAAACCTAGTTGTTGTAGAGCACCAAACATGTTTCCAATTAATTTGCAGTGGAGATTCTTTTCGTTTCAAACTGGTCACCCTGTTTTGTTCTGTGCCTGAATCCAAAACATACAGGCAGCACAATTCAAATGTAGGCTAGACTCAGTGCTTGACCTGTATTTGATTGAATATTGAATAGGAGCCTTGGTCTAAGAAAAGAAAGGCTTATTTCGCAATCTCAATACATTTCAATTACATAGGTGGAAAGCTAGTAGAGGACATGAACCCCTGACTGTCCTCTTAATTAAACCTTGATTCCATCTCTCTCAGTATATTGTAGAGGAGGCTGTCATCCATTCCATAGAAATGACCTTCTCCACCCCATTCTAAACATGGGACAATACTCTTTCTCCCTTGACAGGAGGCTGTCATTCATTCCATAGAAATTACCTTCTCCAACCCATTCTCAACATGGGACAATACTCTTTCTCCCTTGACAGGATAATGTCTGACCAGTGACCACTATACTCCCACACACTTTTTCTCTCTGCACCTTTTCTCTGCACTGACATGAAACCTTTCTACATCTGAAAGGCACAGAACATGTAGGCTAATAGACACATAGGAACCCATCTCATGGATGCACCAGTTGCAGTATCGTTCCTACATCTACACTCTACACTGAAAAGACGTTATCTTGCTTCGTCCCAAAGCCATAGAAAATGTGACTTATAGTTACTTAGACAATACTAGCCTACACAGCTCATGGATGCAGCTATCGCAGTACCTCTATAATCTCAGTTCAAGCTCATCAATCCTTTATATCTCCTGGAGAACTGCTATAGTTGTCATATTCATAAATCAAATCAAATCTTATTTGTCACATGCTTCGTAAACAACAGGTTTAAACTAACAGTGAAATGCTTACTTTCAGGTCCTTTTCCAACAATGCAGATGGTCCTAATGATGATGTATCCTTCACCATGACATGTTGAAGGTAAATACAGATTAGCCTTCTTATCATGCTAACATGAACTGCTAACATGTCATTCCCCTTGACCCATATCTGCATTGGAACAGTGAAGAGAACCACAGGCAAAATATTGTACGTATCCACGTATTATTCATATTCTTCCACTCTCAATGCCATTTTTAGACATCTCAACAACACAACTTCCAACGTAACACCTGTACTTTGGAGAGTGGCCCTTTGCCCTCTGCTATGATTCTACAGTGTTGGAATAAAGGGCCTCGTTTTAATCAGATTAAGAGATTAGGATGTTTATGCAGATTACTTTATAACCTGGATTGCGGGAGAGGAGAGGGATTTCTCTGGCAGTTTTCAGGGGTGGAAGACTGGTCCTTAAAAGACGAGGTAAGTAATTTTGTTCCTTGTCTTTTATGAATTAATATATATTTGATGAATTAATATTATTCAATTCATTAATCTAGCAATCATAGGGAAGGGATCATCTAAATGTAGGATTGGGGACTATTTAAAAAATATAATATACCAATGAATATTCACAACCCCAATCAACAAAACAATTAATGAAGTACCACCTAATGTATGCAATTATGATTATCAAGCTTCTACGAGGCACATTTTAAAATATTTTTTGTGAGTGTGGCTCTACTTTAAGAATAATGTTTACCTTCCCTTCGGCAACAATGTATTTATTTTCTTTGACAGACAATGCCTGGGGTGATAAATATGGACGAGTTGACAGACGTGGATAAGGCTAAAATGGAAAGAGACCAAAAGAAGATTGAAGTCAAGCTTGAGAGATGGCTGGTAAATTCGACCAGCTTACTTTAATTGATAATTTTTCCAATTGTAAAAGTAATATCTACGTAGAAACAATAAGAGATCTGGATTGGTCATCAAATGAGACTGTAATGGCATTCTTGATATTAAAGTTGTGTGTGTTACCGGTAGACTATTCTTTTGTACGACAGACGTCTAAGTGCTGTACTGAGTTTATGGAGGCCGTTCAGGCCGGTGTAAAAGATGACACCCTGGTCAAAGGTATTGCAGAGGACAAGAACCCATTCAAGGAGTTGAAAGGTGGATGTGTCGTCTGCTGAAGAGGACAGGAAGAACAGATTAGACCTTCTCTAGTGCCCAAGGACATTCCCCCTACCCAGGAAACATTGTTGGATCACCATTAACCAACCAAGAAGAAACAAAAAACAAAAAAAACAAATGTACATTCCTGAATATATATATAAACCTCATGAACCCATGTAAATGAATCTCCCTGAATTGATGCAGTAAATAAGAGTAGTTTTTGGCAATGATTGTCAGAGCTTTGTTGGATGGTTTATTTGTCAGTAAAGTGCTTGTCTCCCACGTCTCTGAGTGTGCACCATCTGTTTCGTTATTAGATGAAACCACAGTCATTAAATGAGCTTGTTTACAACTACAAGTCACCCGGGCTGTTTTCTAAGATTAAATAGCTGTTGAGCTCATATATTGTAACTAATATACAGTAACAGTCAAAAGTTTGGACACACCTACTCATTACAGGGTTTCTCTTTATATTGACTATTTTCTACATTGTAGAATAATAGTGACGAAATTAAAACTATGAAATAACACATATGGAATCATTCAGTAACCAAAAAAGTGTTAAACAAATCAAAATATATTTTAGATTCTTCAAAGTAGCCACCCCTGGCCTTGATGACAGCTTTGCACACGCTTGGCATTCTCTCAACCAGCTTCAACTGGAATGGTTTTCCAACAGTCTTGAAGGAGTTCCCACAAATGCTGAGCACTTATTGGCTGCTTTTCCTTCACGCTGCGGTCCAACTCATCCCAAACCATCTCAATTGGGTTGAGGTTGGGTGATTGTGGAGGCCAGGTCATCTGATGCAGCACTCCATCACTCTCCTTCTTGGTCAAATAGCTCTTACACAGCCTGGAGGTGTGTTGGGTCATTGTCCTGTTGAAAAACAAATGACGGCCCCACTAAGCGCAAACCAGATGGGATGGAGTATCACTGCAGAATGCTGTGGTAGCCATGTTGGTTAAGTGTGCCTTGAATTCTAAATAAATCTCAGACAGTGTCACAAGTAAAGCACCCCTACATCATCACACCTCCTCCTCCATGCTTCAAGGTGGGAACCACACATGCAGAGATCATACGCTCACCTACTCTATGTCTCACAAAGAACACGGTGGTTGGAACCAAAAATCTCAAATTTGGACTCATCAGACCAAAGGACACATTTCCACCAATCTAATGTCCATTGCTTGTGTTTCTTGGCCCAAGCAAGTCTCTTCTTATTATTGGTGTCCTTTAGTAGTGGTTCCTTTGCAGCAATTCGACCATGAAGGCCTGATTCACACAGTCTCCTCTGAACAGTTGATGTTGAGATGTGTCTGTTACTTGAACTCTGTTGAAGCATTTATTTGGGCTGCAATTTCTGAGGCTGGTAACTCTAATGAACTTATCCTCTGCAGAAGAGGTAGCTCTGGGTCTTCCTTTCCTGTGGCGGTCCTCATGAGAGCCAGTTTCATCATAGCGCTTGAAGGTTTTATGCGACTGCACTTGAAGAAACTTTAAAAGTTCTTGAAATATTACGGATTTACTGAGCTTTATGTCATAAAGTAATGATGGACTGTTGTTTCTCTTTGTTTATTTGAGCTGTTCTTGCCAGAATATGGACTTGGTCTTTTACCAAATAGGGCTATCTTCTGTGTACCAACCCTATGTTGTCACAACACAACTGATTGTTTCAAACGCATTAAGGAAAGAAGTTCCACAAAAATGCATTCCAGGTGACTACCTCATGAAGCTGGTTGAGAGAATTCCGAGAGTGTACAAAGTTGTCATCAAGGCAAAGGGTGGCTACTTTGAATAATCTGTTTTGGTTACAACATGATTCCATAAGTGTTATTTCATAGTTTTAATGTCTTCACTATTATTCTACAATGTAGAAAATAGTAAAAATAAAGAAAAACCCTGTAATAAGTAGGTGTGTCCAAACTTTTCACTGGTACTGTATGTTGTAAAGGGATAGGCTAATATGAATTATTTAATGATGGTACTGAGACAGACAGCTTGTAGCACAGATACCTCTAAAGCAAACATTCAAACTTATCCATTGTTTGTTTTTTCAATGGAAAAATGTCAAAGGAAAAATAAGCAGCAAGTATGTTTTAGTCACCACCTGCCATTATAAAGTTCACCCTTGGTACACTACGCCTTGATACTTTGCCTGTCATGACCTATGCCAACTGCAATGATACCTGACACGACCATTGCGCATGAGCGAATCCTAGACGCACACACAACTGTCACTTGTACCAGAAATGGCTCTGATTGACGGAGCTCTGCGACTGAACTTGGCAGGTGGCCGTAATTTCTACAAATTAACCTTGGCTAGCAGTACAAGGAAGCTGATTGGAAATGTGTCATCTAAATCCAAAGCCGCCAGTGGTTCACAGACAACGGCTGATCATTTAAAGACTCTATAGACTAGAACATTTTGCACTAAAGGTGTCTCTCAAAAGCTATGAACGAGTGCTAGCCTAGCTAGCTATCAGAGCATAGCATGACAACAATGAAACACAGAAACAGAATACATAAATCATGATTCAATTTCACAAAGAAAGTTAACTAATATAGCTTTTGTGGATATGAATATTTGTGACATAACTCGCAAATGATAGTAACACTACATAAGTAGATGAAAGGTCACTAGCATAAAGGCCAATTCAGCTCGAGCTGTCCATAAACATGACGTTTTTTTATGTTGACAGAAACGACTCAGGTTCTATTCGTATTGTATGAATGACGTTTCAGTTATGTCCTACGACAATATTTCCCAATATTACAAGCTGCTCAACCTTAACAGAACTGCAAAAGCCTCACATTGTTTTGATACAGCCTTGTGGGAGAAAAAAATATCTACTGGCTGTCACGTGACATCTGTCTTGAACTTGAAGTGATACTTTTGCAAGATGGTAACATTCTACATCATCAATTTGATATAGATACTTTGTATTTGGTTAATGCAGTCGTTACTACACATATAATTAAGGAACAACTAGCAAATTGCCTGTACTTTACTCCCTGAGAAGAGAAAACAGTATAGCAATAATCTGCTTGATAAACCTGCTCTTCATATTAATCAGGCTTATTGTAAGCAACCCTGGTCCTGGTACTGAGGTGTTTGAGTTATAGTAAAGATTATCTATTATTGACAAGATAGTCGAGTGACCGCTCTAACAATGGAAATACATGTCCTCAAAGATGGAAGGCAGGCGAGAGGAGGCGAGAGCCCAACCATTATGAAACTTCAATTCGATTGAATAAGCATCATGTTCTATTCGATCGAATAAGCATCATGTTCTATTCGATCAAATAAGCCTGACGTAGCACATTAGCAATGACATTTTTTGTTAACATAATTTAACACACATTGACCTCCACTTCTTAGCCTTATTTTTGTGGACAGATTTTGGGCAGAGTATACCCTCTCGCTTCTTCTCTGGTTATATAGAGCCCACACTTTTAGCTTTAGACCTGGGAGACCAGTAAGTGGAATCCTGCCAATCATTCATGTTTATCATTAGTGACTCTTTAAATGACGAGTCAGGTGTGGGATACTGTACCTAGTTGGAGCAAGGCATAAGCTAAACCCTACAGTAGGCTACCTGCAGCCCTTCAAGGCTACATATTGCTAGACTAGACAGTCGCCGGGGGCAACAATCTCAAACTACAAACAGAGACCCTATAAAAAGAAACAAACAAAGACTGAGCGGTAAATGGAATACATTTTTTTTGTGACTCAAACCCCAAAGGATGCAGGGAGGTTGAAAATAAACAGACATGCAAAAGAATAGGAAGGATATTAAAGCAAAAAGGAAATGAGGAACAATATGAATACAACGCACCAGTGGGGAATATTGGAACTTCCGTTTATTAAAAGAATACAGTTGAAGGTTCCGTGCATTGTAAACTTGGTAATGGCACACAAAAGGGTTACGAGAAATTGTTGCGTGACTACAATGTCATAATCACATTGCATATCCAATCAGAGTGATTCAGACCTATCCCACCAGAATGTTCTAACCTCACTTAATTTTAGAGTAAAGTAGAACTTCTGAGTTTACTCAATTCCAAAACCTCAGCTCAATCATACCTAGCCTATGTTATATTTGTACAGCTCTATGCACAAGGACTACTTTGAACAATGTCCACAGAAAATTTGACAAAAATACATTGACTTGAAGAACAGTGCAGATACAAAATTTGGTAAAATAATGACGGTTATGTCTGCGATGTTAACATGCTAACCAGACCGGACACGTCGCGTGCGCGAGCGTCGCAAAATAAATGTAGAAATCCATGTTATTCAATTATTGCACCCACACTGCTCGCATGTGCCAACGAGCGTCTGCGATGCCAAAGGCTAAAATAGAACTCCTTTCTATTTCTGACGAACTGAAAGTCCTGCCTCTCCCATCTCCTCATTGGTTTATAGAAGCAGGTACCCACGTGCCGTCTTCTCATTGGTTATACCCACGTGGGTGATTGAAAGACGAACTGTTTTGCCGGTCGTCGTGGTAATACTATGAAAGTTTAGATGCCGATCACCATATAAGTTCAAAGATGAAAAAGCCTGGAAGGAGGAGAGATGACTAGAAAGGATTCGGTTGGCCATTTTATGTGTGGATTAATTGTCGTAGATGTGTGGATTAATTGGAGTAGAGGACCTTGTGCATTTCAGGTAAAATAACAACTCAATGTTTATATCCCAGGACAAATTAGCTAGCAACAGCAAGCTAGCTAAATAGGACAAATTAGCTAGCAAGTGCAAGCTAACTAGCTAAATTGCCATACATGTTTAATTCTTTTTGAACCTGTCCCCAAATTAATGTCATTGGCTCAGAGTTTGTTTTGATATTTTAACCTGCGTGTCGTGATCGCGTTTGGTGTAGGGGGACAAAATACATTTATGCACGATAGCGCACGATGGCGCACACGTGCAGCCGGTTTGGGTTCCGTGTTAGTGCTGTTTGTGCTGTCATTCTGTTACCAAATTGGACATTTTTAAAAGTAGTCCTTGTGCATAGAGTTGTATTGTTTGTTTCAATTTTCAATCATTGGTTTTTGTTTGACATACATTTTAAAGTGAACATTCTGAGTCTCAACTTCATTCTGTTACTGTGTAATTGCTCAGATGTTACAGCTAGGTGTGAAACACAACCGTGTCAGGGGAAAGTAGTGTTCTTGACAGTGCTCTTGACCCCGACTCACAATTCACAGCTCTGCGGTGTAAAATTGTTCTGGTATGCAACACTACCAGTTAACAATAATCATTGTACAGTGCATTGCATTGAGAAAGTATTCAGACCCCTTGACTTTCTCCCCATTTTGTTACGTTTTTCTAAAATAGACTGAATAAAAAATGTGCCTCATCAATTTACACACAATGCACCATAATGACAAAGCAAAAACAGGTTCTAGAAAAAAAACATAAAAACATTATTTACATAAGTTTTCAGACCCTTTGCTTTGAGACTCGAAATTTAGCTCAGGTGCATCCTGTTTCCATTGATCATCCTTGAAATTTGATTGGAGTCCATCTGTGGTAAATTCAATTGATTGGACATGATTCGGAAAGGCACACACCTGTCTCTATAAGGCACCACAGTTGACACTGCATGTCAGAGAAAAAAACCAAGCCATGAGGTCGAAGGAATTGTCCGTAGAGCTCCGAGACAGGATTGTGTTGAAGCCTAAATCTGGGGAAGGGTACCAAAAAATTTCTGCAGCATTGAAGGTCCCCAAAAACACAGCGGCCTCCTTTTTCTCCCCAATTTCGTGGTATCCAATTGGTAGATACAGTCTTGTCCCATCGCTGCAACTCCCGTACGGACTGGGTAGAGGCGAAGGTCGAGAGACATACATCCTCCGCAACACAACCCAGTCGCACAGCTTCTTGACAAAAGGCCCGCTTAACCCAGAAGCCAGCCGCACCAATGTGTCGGAGGAAACACTGTGCACCTGCAACCGTGTCAGTGTGCATTGCGCCCCCCCCTAACCCGGACGACGCTGGGCTAATTGTGTGCCGCCCCATTGGTCTTCCAGTCGCAGCCGGCTGCAACAGAGCCTGGACTCGAACCAGGATCTCTAGTGACACAGCTAGCACTGCAATGCAGTGCCTTAATCCACTGCGCCACTCAGGAGGCCCGCCATCATTCTTAAATGGAAGAAGCTTGGAACCACCAAGACTCTTCCTAGACCGGGCCGCCCAGGCAAACTGATCAATCGGGGGAGAAGGGGCTTGGTCAGGGAGGTGTCCAAGAACCCAATGGTCACTCTGACAGAGCTCCAGAGTTCTTCTGTGGAGATGGGAGAACCTTCCAGAAGGACAACCATCTCTGCAGCACTCCACCAATTAGGCCTTTATGGTAGAGTGGTCAAACGGAGGCCACTCCTCAGTAAAAGACACATGACAGCCTGCTTGGAGTTTGCCAAAATGCACCTAAAGGACTCTCAGACCATGAGAAACAAGATTCTCTGGTCTGATGAACCCAAGATTGAACTCTTAGGCCTGAATGCCAAGCGTCACGCCTGGAGGAAACCTGGCACCATCCCTACGGTGAAGCATGGTGGTGGCAGCATCATGTTGTGGGTATGTTTTTCAGCGGCAGGGACTGGAAGACTAGTCAGGATCAAGGGAAAGATGAGCGGAGCAAAGTACAGAGAGATCCTTGATAAAAACCTGCTCCAGAGCGCTCAGGACCACAGACTGGGGCGAAGGTTCACCTTCCAACAGGACAACGACCCTAAGCACACAGCCAAGACAAAGCAGGAGTGGCTTCTGGACAAGTCTCTGAATGTCCTTGAGTGGCCTAGCCAGAGGCCGAACTTGATCTAATAGTTCTGGAGACCTGAAAATAGCTGTGAACCTGATCGAACACCTCTGGGAAGACCAGAAAATAGCTGTGCAGCAACGCTCCCCATCCAACCTGACAGAGCTTGAGAGGATCTGCAGAGAAGAATGGGAGAAAATACCCAAATACAGGTGTTCCAAGCTTATAGCGTCATACCCAAGAAGACTCAAGGCTGTAATCACTGCCAAAGGTGCTTCAACAAATTACTGAGTAAAGGGTCTGAATACTTATTTAAATGTAATATTTCAGTTTTTATTAAACCTGGGGTATTGTGTGTAGGTTGATGAGAACAAAAACAACTATTTAATCAATTTCAGAATAAAGCTGTAACGTAACAAAATGTGGAAAAAGTCAAGGGGTCTGAATACTTTCCGAATACACTGTATATGATTTAGGGTCCCAGTAAAGATAAGCATTTCCCTTTCCAAGACCTAGCAGATCCTCCCATTTGCCTTCCTGAGGATTTGAACTTTTGGGAAATGAAGCATTTTTTGCAGCGGAAGAGGAGGACCAGTACTCTGCTCATAGCTGCTGTTTGTGATTTTGATTCGCCTATATTGTGTTTTATATCTGACAGGTTTATAACTCATGCGTCCTCTGAAGTGAGTGGAATGTGTTTAGTGTTATTGTTCTGAAGTCCAGAAAGAAAATGTGTAAATCTGGTTGTCCTGTTCTCGCAGGTTATACACCTTTGTTTTTTGGCTGGTAGAGGAGCCGTTACTGTGTATGTTGGAAAGTAAGAAGTTCAGATCCTATGGTCTTATAAAATAAGTGGTGTGCAGAACTTGGACGGAATCACGGAATTCAGACATTAAAACGGGATTCAACAACATTCAAAAATGTATTGAGCATACTGGGGAATCGAGTAAATGTATTTCAAATTAATTAATTTGCCCAAGTTTATCATATATGAACAGAATGCATCAGGGATTCGTATTTTCTGCAACTTTCTTAAGAGGCCATGAGAATGTCCCTGTCCATGTGTGTGCGGGGCACACGTCTACCACTTTGTGTAGCTGTTAGCGAATATGCTAGCTAATGAAAACAGTCTTCTGGAAGATGGAAAGGCTTCCTCAAAAACATTCTCAATTAAAGCTGCAATATGTCGCATTTTGGGCGACCTGACCAAATTCACCTAGAAATGTGAGTTATAGATCTGTCACTCTCATTGAAAGCAAGTCTAAGAAGTGGTAAATCTGTTCAATGTGCGCTATTTCTATGCTTCTCATTCTCAAGTTTCATTTTTGCGTCTTTTACTTTTGGTTTTGTACACCAGCTTCAAACAGCTGAAAATACAATATTTTTGTCACGTTCCTGACCTGTTTTCTGTTATTTTTGTAAGTGTTTAGTTGGTCAGGGCGTGAGTTGGGTGGGCATTCTATGTTTTGTGTTTCTATGTTTAGGTCATTGGTAATTAGCCTTATATGGTTCTCAATCAGGGACAGGTGTTTGACGTTTCCTCTGATTGAGAACCATAATAAGGTAGGCTGTTCACACTGTTTGTTTGTGGGTGATTGTCTTCCGTGTCTGTGTCTGTGCACCACACGGGACTGTTTCGTTTGTTCGTTCGTTTGTGTAGTCTGTACCTGTTCATGCGTTCTTCGTGTTATGTAAGTTCTCTCGTTCAGGTCTGTCTACATCGTTCATTTGTTTTGGAGTTTGTTGAAGTATTTTCGTGTTTCGTTTTTACTTTAATAAATTTCATTATGTCATATCACAACGCTGCGCTTTGGTCCAATCCCTACTCCTCGTCTTCGGACGAAGAACCGTTACAATTTTGGGTTATGGAAAATATATTTCACAAAGGTTTAGATGGTACAATGATTCTCTAAACTATACTTGCTTGTTTTGTCACATAAACTGAAATTAGGCTAACTATTATAATTTTAGTAACCAGGAACTGGCGGAGCGATTTCTGCATAGTGCACCTTTAAATGCTAACTACAAACTTCAGGATGTAATTGCATAATTTCACAAGGCTCTGCTTGCCTGTCAGTGGGTATTTGTTTTGCAAACTCTGACATCACATGTGCGCTACAAAAACACAGCTTAACAACAGCCTCTTGCTACAGTAGGTGTGTGCTTCAATTAGCAGGCCTGGACAAGTCCAGGGGGCTTGATTGGTGTCACACGTTTGCCCCAGCTAACACACCTGCCTCCAATAATGAACTAATCATGATCTTCAGTTAAAAATGCAATTATTTAAAATAAGCTGTGTTTGCTAGGGATGGGGGAAAAGTGTGACACCAATCAGGCCCCCGAGGACTGGAACTGCCCAGGTCTGACTGGTAACTACACCCAAAAATCTACATTTATCACATTTTTCTCAGACCTCAAAAGTGGTCTCCTGATGTGATTTAAGCATTATTGTGTTCTTAGAACATCCAAACGTAGTTGTTTTTCAATTAAAGAAGTGTGATTTAGAGAGTAAAAACCTGAAAAAACTGGGAATTTTTTTTAACCTGGAAAAATTAAATGGAAGAAGCTGTATTTGGGAAAAAACTAAATGGAATCAGGCAAAAAATGTAACAGTCTTTATAGGGCCCTAGTATTCCTTCTTGCACAATCTTTCGGAAATCTGGAAATAACTTTTTGGGGTGCATTTACCACTTGACAGGTTTTTTATTTGTCTTGAAATGCCTTCCAACACACACGGAAAGCCAGATCCTGTGCTTTCCTTTGGTTATGAACTTAATCAAATTGAATAAGTCTGAATTTCAAGAATGTATTACAAGCTCCATTATGAACAGTGACTCATGACCCCTGACAGTGGCTTATGCACTGAAGGAAGTTACATGAGATTAAATTTGTAATTTTCCCCCATTAACTTCATAATTATGGTGCTTTTAATTGCTTTTAATTTTCTCTACCACACAGCAATGCTTGAAAGCAGATTAATAGACGGGTTTGTCAAGGGTCTGTGGACTCTTTTGGACATTAAAAGTGACAGTGCATTTAAACACTGTGTTCTCTATACTAACTACTGTAATAGAATTAGGAGGAAGCACAGGTAATTGCATAAACTCTAGCTATTTTGCGAAGGCAGTATTCATTATTTAGAACATTTCCCCCCAAATGGACACCTATTTGTATGAGGACGTATGAGGATCTAGACGAAGCAAAACATCCATTTTCAACCTGAGTTTCAGGTGGCTTGTTGAAACCAATCACACATTGTAAATTAAATGCAGATAGGTTCAACACTTAAAGCTTATAATAGTTATACTTTAAGGCTCGAATCTCTTGTTTTTGTACTGTACTTTATGCACCTTTGAAAAAGAACACCATCCATCTCATCATGTTGTTTGTCATTGCCAATGAGGTCAGCATCTAAGCATGTAGGCAAATCATCTTCCCTGAAGAAGCTGTTGAGTTACCAGAGAAATGTGGGGTATTGGTAGTATCTTTTTAAGTAGTTTTCCAGCTGAAGACTATTTGGAAGAACAAATCAAAATTGTTCCTGGGTTACATCCCAAGTAGCACCATATTCCCTATATACTGCACTACTTTTGACCAGAGCCCCATGGGACCTAGACAAACATAGTGCACTATGTAGGGAATAGGGTGCCATTTGGGAGGGACCCGTGGTACCAAGGCTCTGTTGGAGCTCCCATTTCTCAAGAACGGGAGTGTTCCACTCCTCATCCCTTCACTCCCTAAGAAAAGTCTTCATTCATGATGCAAATATATTACTGTCGCTCTATTTGGAGGGTCTAATGTTGTGAACCGCTTCCATCTCATGCTACTCAATGCCTGCACAAATATCTGTACTGTATGTCCATGTAGCTGGTATACTCCAACTGGTACAGTTTGTATTAGGGTGACTCCATTGGGAAATTAGAATTTATGTTTGGCTAACATTGTTAGATGCAAACATAGGCTTGTTATTCTCAAACTATATGATTGTTGCTCTATTTGTCCGGAATGACAAGAATTTGGATTGGGTTTGGTGGAGCTAGGCTATATGCTCAGAGGCTTAACCTGTCTCTATCTGCAGTCTTGTGAAACTGCAATATTTCATAAAGGCTTGTTGACAGTGGAGAAAAAGCCTATTCATATTTTGAATGGTCTTTTATTCACCTGACTGTAATAAATATGTGGGAAGTAGCACGCACAAAACAGTTACAGAGTTTAATGGCTGTGATAGGAGAAAACTGGGGATGGATCAACAACATTGTAATTACTCCACAATACTAACCTAAATGACAGAGTGAAAATAAGGAAGCCTGTACAGAATACAAATATTCCAAAACATGCATCCTGTTTACATCAAGGCACTAAAGTAAAACTGCAGAAAATGTGGCAAAGCAATTCACTTTTTGTCCTGAATACAAAATGTTATGTTTGGAGCAAATCCAATAGATCACATTACTGAGTACCACTCTCCATATTTTCAAGCATAGTGGTGGCTGCAACACGTTATGGGTATGCTTGTAATCGTTAAGGATCGGAGAGTTTTTCAGGATAAAAAAATAAACGGAATGGAGCTAAGCACAGTGAAAATCCTAGAGGAAACCTGGTTCAGTCTGCTTTCCACCAGACACTGGGAGATGAAGTCACCTTTCAGCATGACAATAACCTAAAACATAGGGTAAAATCTACACTGGAGTTACTTACCAAGAAGAAAGTGAATGTTCCTGTGTGGACAAGTTACAGTTTTGACTTAAATCTACATGAAAATCTATAGCAAAACCTGAAAATGGTTACCTAGCAATGATCAACAACCAATGACAGAGCTTGAAGAATTTTGAAAATAATAATGGGCAAATGTTGCACAATTCTATGTCCATGTGTATGTCACCTTTCTCTCTTTCCTTGTCTGTGTCATAAATCATCGACCAGGAGATCAACCCCTATGTGGACCAATGGGTAGCATTGCCCACAAAGTCTTCAAACTCCTCGGAAAAGCCGGGTTTCTGGGTGTCAACAAACCAGTTGGTACAAACTACACACTTCCCTTTTTTCTCCCAATTTTTTCCTCTTCTCCTGTAATTACTCATTAAACATTTCTGGGTTCTGAGTTATTTCTTTGCCTGATTCTGATTAATTTATGGAAAATTATGCTTAACCTATTTCACCGTCTCGTTCCTTAAAAACGTTGTCAGTTAAATGCACTTCCATTTGAAGAGAAGAGGATGACTCATTTCAGACTACGTAGATGGTTTAATTAATTTTGTGTTTTCATGAACAATCACCGGAATCGGAGTGAGACAAGGAGCAACGGAAGTCTATTGTGCTTCTGTATGGTGAAGCCTCGTTCCCCGTGAAAGGATCTTGATAGATAGAGCAGTAGCAATCGATAATGGGTTCCTCATAGACCCCTGAGTGCCTGATGTGTCAAACTATGCACTGCTCTTCATCGGAAGTCAACAAAAGAAGCTCTCAAGGTCTAGCGTGAGAAAATTAAGTTTAGGAATTATTTCATTGCATACCAGACTCAAGATGAAATAGGCCTAAGATTACTCTTCATTTTCATAAAAAAAGTTAAAGGTGCACTATGCAGAAATCGCTCTGCCATTTCCCGCATTTTCATAAAATTGTAATAGTTCGCCTAATTTCAGTTTATGTGACAAAACAAGCAAGTATTGAGTCATTGTACCATCTAAACCGCTGTGAAATATATTTTCCATAACCCAAAATATTTTCAGCTGTTTGAAGCAGGTGTACAAAATCAAAAGTAAAAGACGCCAAAGGAAAAATAGAAATAACGCACATACAACAGATTTACCACTTCTTTCAATGAGAGTGATAGATCTATACCTCCCATTTCTATGTGAATTTGATCAGGTCACCCAAAAACGTACACATTACAGCTTTAAGGAGTGCTTAACATGTATTTCTGGCTTTGGCCCACTCCAATGAATATGTGAAAGTGAGAAGCTGCCATATTGTGGTATATACTGTATATATACTGTATATATTTTCCAACTGTAAATGTGTGTAGTCACATCCCACAACAGCATCTAGAATGGAGATGTCAGTCGCATCTCCATTCTAGATCCTGTCCTCTACCGCCTGCAGTGTCACTGAGAAAAAAAGATGAGACTGTTGGGACAACTTTGATTCAAATTTGTATGCATACTGAACAAAATATAAACGCAACAAGCAACAATTTCAAAGATTTTACTGAGTTACAGTTCACATAAGGAAATCAGTCAATTAAAATACATTAATTAGGCCCTAATCTATGGATATTAAATGACTGGGCAGGGATGCGACCATGTGTGGGCCTTGGAGGGCATAGGCCACACACTGTGGCCAGGCCCACACACTGGGGAGCCACGTCCTGTCACGTTCCTGACCTGTTTTCTGTTAGTTTTGTATGTGTTAGTTGGTCAGGACGTGAGTTTGGGTGGGCAGTCTATGTTGTCTGTTTCTATGTTTGTTTAAGGGTTGCCTGGTATGGCTCTCAATTAGAGGCAGGTGTTTGGCGTTTCCTCTAATTGAGAGTCATATTAAGGTAGGTTGTTTCACAGTGTTTGTTGTGGGTGGTTGTCTCCTGTGTTTGTGTATGTCGTTGCGCCACACGGGACTGTTTTCGGTTTGTTTCTATGTTCGTTCTTTTATGTAGTCAGTTTTCCCTGTTCATGCGTTCTTCGTGCTTCATGTAAGTTCGTCGTCCAGGTCTGTCTACGTCGTTTATTTGTTTTGTAAAACTTCAAGTGTTCGTTCATGTTTTCTGTTTTGTTTATTAAACATCATGTCATATTCAAACGCTGCGTTTTGGTCGAATCCCTGCTCCTCCTCTTCGGATGAAGAGGAGGAGGAGAACCGTTACACGCCCAGCCAATCAGAATGTTTTTCCCCACAAATTGGCTTTATTATAGACAGAAATTTCTCTTCAGCACCCAACCACCCAACCTCTCAGACAGTCCCGCAGATGAAGAAGACGGATGTGGAGGTCCTGGGCTGGCGTGGTTACACGTGGTCTGCGGTTGTACGTACTGCCAAATTCTCTAAAACGACATTGGAGGCAGCTTATGGTAGAGAAATTCTCTGGCAACAGCTCTGGTGGACATTCCTGCAGTCAGCATGCCAATTGCACGCTCCCTCAAAACTTGAAACATCTGTGGCATTGTGTTGTGTGACAAAACTGAACATTTTAGTGGCCTTTTATTTTTCCCAGCACAAGGAGCACCTGTGTAATGATCATGCTGATTAATCAGCTTCTTGATATACCACACCTGTCAGGTGGGTGGATTATATTGACAAAGGAAAAATGCTAACTAACAGGGATGTGAACAAATTTGTGCACAACATTTGAGAGAAATAAGCTTTTTGTGCAAATTGAACTTTTCTGGGATTTTGGATTTCAGCTCATGAAACACAGGTCCAACACTTTACATGTTGCGTTTATAATTTTGTTCAGTGTATATGATATGTATAAGACGTTTGAGGATTTAAAGTGATGATTCATTCCAAGATTTGCCAAGATGTTTTCAGACCTCAAAAGTGGGCGAGATTGGTTCAAGTCTCACTACACACCAATCTCTATCCAAATACAGTATATAATACACCAAATTAATAGAAACGAGAACTCATCTCGACATTAGTCGCACTAGATGTCAAAACATCTAACAAACGTTGATTTTGAAGTCATGGGCCCTGTGGGGAAATTGGCTCATAAATCTAGCTAGGTCAGAGGAGAGTGTTGACTACAAAGCCCTTCAGCATTAACAGCTGGATTAGAAAGAATGGGGACTAGGAAGGCTGTCCCAGACACACCATATTACCAGATGGTATATTAGATAACCCCTTTGTGGTTTAGCCTACACTGTAAGAGACACTGCTGAGATAAGACATATATTGCTAATAGCCCAAATGTGGCACTGGTAGGGATAAACAATACCACTGTTAGGCCTATTTGTGCTATTATTATAGCTATACAGTACCAGTCAAAAGTGTGGACACGCCTACTCATTCAAGGGTTTCTCTTTATTTGGACTATTTTCTACATTGTAGAATATTAGTGAAGAAACTATGAAATAACACATATGGAATCATGTAGTAACCAAAAAAGTGTTAAAACAAATCAAAATATATTTTAGATTTGAGATTATTTTAAAAGGTAAGAATGCCAAAACACTGTAGCCTAAGTGGTTAGTCAGTTTTATCTCTGTAGTTTTCCTCAGAATACTAAATTGTAAAATGTTGGTCTCCCGAAATGTGCCTCCAGACATTTGTCTGGTATGTATCGCCTAATCTACTCTAATGTAATAATTTCCAAATAGTTAGTAGTATCTTCTGTGTTACCCTGAATGGCTGTACAATAGAGATCAGGTCTGTCCCCAATATAAAGCTTGTCTATGCTAAAACATTTACTAAAGCGGCAAGCTCTCAAAGTGTGCTGTTATGAGTCTGGTTAGATTGATTGGAATGGAACTGCTGGGATGGAGAAATACCAGGTAGACTGGGAATGGTTTTCACAGAAGAGATAGCCACTGAGGGATTTAAAATGTCAAATACAGATGACACATCCTTATCTTCAGATGACGGCAAAGACTTAGCTGAGAACGATGAGGGACGTAGAGTGCACAAGTAATTTGGAATGCAAACATGACTGTGGTGAGAATGTGGAGTGTTACTACTCTGGGAGTCACCCAATGGAATGAGAGTTCTAGTGCTCAAAGGCAATACCAAGCTGGCAAGCTCCGACCTTAAAGCAGCTCCAACTATTTCAAAGCTTTTCATTTCTTGGAACATCTCTTGGAGCTGTAATACAGTACAAAACAAAACCTTGGCAGAAAGTATCAACGTATGAAACAATCACATTTCGGCTACTTATCTACCCAGCGGGCACGGCCCACTCTAGTTTTTATAAATGATATCCAAGTTTGGAAGCACAAAGCCAACCTTCACATTTCATAAGCTTAATTTTCTTCCATAAGGACATAAGGAAAGGCGGGATAACAGTGAAACGCTAGAACCAGAACAGGAAGTGTTGCACAGGCAACGGGGAGCAGAACATGGGTGACCTCTACCTCCCTGTGTGTGTGTGTGTGTGTGTGTGTGTGTGTGTGTGTGTGTGTGTGTGTGTGTGTGTGTGTGTGTGTGTGTGTGTGTGTGTGTGTGTGTGTGTGTGTGTGTGTGTGTGTGTGTGTGTGTGTGTGTGTTCATGATGTTATTCCACCCTCAGACAGGACAGTGGGATCCAAAATTCAGCCTCTGACATTGGCCAGTCTCCGACCAGACTGATGAGGCTTGGCAACCCGGCTGGGTTTTCCACTGACCAGCATTTTTCTGATAGTTCTGTTATGATTGTCCAATGTTATGTTACCCTGACTTTAGCTACTGTATCACTCCTCAGTGCCCTCTACTCTCTCTCTCAGTCATTTAGTAATAATATAATAATATTACACATACTATACCGGTAACTCGTTATTCTTATCCTAAATTAAGTAATTTTGAGCACACTTACTTTTTGGGAATCTAATTTACTTACTATAGCATTCTCATTGAAAGTCATGGGAACACTCTGGAGTCGCGGCCAATTAAACGGTTAGATTTGTTACATCTCTCTAACGCCACTCTAACATTGTTACTGCTCATTTTCCTGAAGAGGGGCTTATGATGCAGTTATGTATACCTTATGAAGGGCTTATGTAGACCTTATAAAGGGCTTATGAAGGCTTCATTAAGCCTTTAAAGTTGTTGTTTGTTGTAAGTGGGTCATTGTTGTGCTATAGTGGAATCCCGTCCTGTAACGACACACATGTAAGGGATATCTACGGCTGACATTGTTTGCTTTCCGTTGCTCCACTACCACGCCCAGCTATTTTGATAAAACTCTGTCGAACCTTCTGCATTTCCAACTGTCAATATTATCCTCAACGGGGTTCCAGGCCTGTCACACATTTATCTCCACACAGTTTTTCCCCTGACTGCAACATTCTGAAAGACATTTGGCAGGTGAATCTGACCATTCTGGCTGGAGAGGAGAGGATAAAACTCTCTGGTGTCAAAATGTTCTTGTAGTTATTCATCTTCGTCATCATTAGTGTCTTTTTGTGTCTTTTTATCTCGCGTCTGATGTTTAGTTGGGGTTTGTGATGTTATGAAATCACCTTATAGCTGTACTCAATGTGGGAAGAGTTTTAGCCATTCTAACAGGTGTCAGACTGTTGTCATTTTCCCATTGAATTACTGTCTGGTTCCATTCGGCAGATTAGAGCTAGTTGATTCATGTAAATTTCCCAATTTGATATTGTTTTTCTTTTTTTACATTAACGCATTTTGTTCAGATAGCTTGACAAATATATGGGCATCAGATCAGAACTGCAGAGAAATTCTCTATTGAAACATAAAATGGGTGCATTAACATAGATTAACTTTACTGAACATTTAAAAGATTGCTAGTTGGGCCTCCCGGGTGGCGCAGTGGTCTAGGGCACTGCATCGCAGTGCTAACTGCGCCAACAGAGTCTCTGGGTTCGCGCCCAGGCTCTGTCGCAGCCGGCCGCGACCGGGAGGTCCGTGGGGCTACGCACAATTGGCATAGAGTCGTCCGGGGTAGGGAGGGTTTGGCCGGTAGGGATATCCTTGTCTCATCGCGCTCCAGCGACTCCTGTGGCTGGCCGGGCGCAGTGCACGCCAGCCAAGGGGGCCAGGTACACGGTGTTTCCTCCGACACATTGGTGCGGCTGGCTTCCGGGTTGGAGGCGCGCTGTGTTAAGAAGCAGTACGGCTGGTTGGGTTGTGCTTCGGAGGACGCATGGCTTTCGACCTTCGTCTCTCCCGAGCCCGTACGGGAGTTGTAGCGAAGAGACAAGGTAGTAATTACTAGCGATTGGATACCACGAAAATTGGGGAGAAAATGGGATAAAAAAATAATAATAATAAATAAATAAAAAAAGATTGCTAGTTGGCCTTCAGCGCTCTCTGTCTTGTGTGGAAAGTGCCCACTCCTTTTAAGCTGTGTTAGGTAACAGATAATGAAGAGAAAAGAAAGGGGGAGGTGTGGAGTTCCCTCTGTGAGATAACCGACAGTTAGATGCTTTAACAAGGTGCAATATGCAGAAATTGCTCTGCCATTTCCTGGTTGCTAAAGTTCTAATAGTTTGCCTAATTTCCATTTACAGTGGGGAGAACAAGTATTTGATACACAGCCGATTTTGCAGGTTTTCCTACTTACAAAGCATGTAGAGGTCTGTCATTTTTATCATAGGTACACTTCAACTGTGAGAGACGGAATCCAAAACAAAAATCCAGAAAATCAGATTGTATGATTTTTAAGTAATTCATTTTAATTTTATTGCATGACATAAGTATTTGATCACCTACCAACCAGTAAGAATTCCGGCTCTCACAGACCTGTTAGTTTTTCTTTAAGAAGCCCTCCTGTTCTCCACTCATTACTTGTATTAACTGCACCTGTTTGAACTCGTTACATGTATAAAAGACACCTGTCCACACACTCAATCAAACAGACTCCAACCTCTCCACAATGGCCAAGACCAGAGAGCTGTGTAAGGACATCAGGGATAAAATTGTAGACCTGCACAAGGCTGGGATGGGCTACAGGACAATAGGCAAGCAGCTTGGTGAGAAGGCAACAACTGTTGGCACAATTATTAGAAAATGGAAGAAGTTCAAGATGACGGTCAATCACCCTCGGTCTGGGGCTCCATGCAAGATCTCACCTCATGGGGCATCAATGATCATGAGGAAGGTGAGGGATCAGCCCAGAACTACACGGCAGGACCTGGTCAATGACCTGAAAAGAGCTGGGACCACAGTCTCAAAGAAAACCATTAGTAACACACTACGCCATCATGGATTAAAATCCTGCAACGCACGCAAGGTCCCCCTGCTCAAGCCAGCGCATGTCCAGGCCCGTCTGAAGTTTGCCAATGACCATCTGGATGATCCAGAGGAGGAATGGGAGAAGGTCATGTGGTCTGATGAGACAAAAATAGAGCTTTTTGGTCTAAACTCCACTCGCCGTGTTTGGAGGAAGAAGAAGGATGAGTACAACCCCAAGAACACCATCCCAACCGTGAAGCATGGAGGTGGAAACATCATTCTTTGGGGATGCTTTTCTGCAAAGGGGACAGGACGACTGCACCGTATTGAGGGGAGGATGGAAGGGGCTATGTATCGTGAGATCTTGGCCAACAACCTCCTTCCCTCAGTAAGAGCATTGAAGATGGGTCGTGGCTGGGTGTTCCAGCATGACAACGACCCGAAACACACAGCCAGGGCAACTAAGGAGTGGCTCCGTAAGAAGCATCTCAAGGTCCTGGAGTGGCCTAGCCAGTCTCCAGACCTGAACCCAATAGAAAATCTTTGGAGGGAGCTGAAAGTCCGTATTGCCCAGCGACAGCCCCGAAACCTGAAGGATCTGGAGAAGGTCTGTATGGAGGAGTGGGCCAAAATCCCTGCTGCAGTGTGTGCAAACCTGGTCAAGAACTACAGGAAACGTATGATCTCTGTAATTGCAAACAAAGGTTTCTGTACCAAATATTAAGTTCTGCTTTTCTGATGTATCAAATACTTATGTCATGCAATAAAATGCAAATTATTTACTTAAAAATCATACAATGTGATTTTCTGGATTTTTGTTTTAGATTCCGTCTCTCACAGTTGAAGTGTACCTATGATAAAAATGACAGATCTCTACATGCTTTGTAAGTAGGAAAACCTGCAAAATCGGCAGTGTATCAAATACTTCTTCTCCCCACTGTATGTGACAAAACAAGCAATGTATAGTGTAGAGGATCATTGTACCATCTAAACCGCTATTAAATATATTTTCAATAACTAAAATATTGCATGTTCGGCAGTTTGAAGCTGGTGTACAAAACCTAAGGTAAAAGACAATTTTTTTAAACTTAAGAATGGGAAGCATAGAAAAAGCGTACATAGAACAGATCTACCGCTTCTTAGACTTGCCTTCAATGACATGACTCAATGACTCACATAGTGATGTGAATGTGAATTTGGTCAGAATCTTTAAAGCCCCGATGTTTTACCTGAAAGGGCAATTTACATAACTGTCATGATACACCAATGATCTTATACTATTCAAGAAAAACAGAAATCATTTTGAATGTATTCTATTTTCTGCGTCACTTTACAGCTACTTTCATTGAATATGTTCACATTTAAATACATTCCAAGCCTTGCTTATTAGGTTGCCGGTCACCCAGGTTACTAGGATATGCTAAAGTATATTTCATTGTTTGCATAGTGCAATTAAGTTACTTTAAGGTGATTTGGACAAGAAGCACGAAATATGCTAATTTAGCATTGGATTTGTGCCGCAAATGCTCAAATGTTAGCATTTGGAGACAGTGGCTCGGTGAACTAAAAGCAGGGCTTGCTGTCTTACAATGTCCATAGACTGCTTACAGGGTAAAGACAACAAATATGTATTTTCTAATGTGGGTGAACTATCCCTTTAAGAGGGTGTTTGTATGTTATGTGTCCTGGGTGAACGATCCCTTTAAGAGGGTGTTTGTGTATTATGTGTCCTGGGTGAACGATCCCTTTAAGAAGGTGTTTGTGTTTATGTGTGCTGTGCAGAGTATGGAGGCCTAGGCCTGGACTTCAGCTACAGTATTGCCGTGTCAGATAAGCTGTGCAACATCCGCCGTGGAGGCATCCCCATGGCCATCGGAGTCCAGACTGATATGGCCACACCTGCCCTGGCTGGGTAAGGTATATACTGCACCCATCTGGCACATAGGCATGCTGTTTTCTTTATGAGCAAATGAAGAATGTTTATTTTAATCTCTATGGTAATTAGCCTCTATTTATTACACACACATAAACATATATAAAGTCAAGCTTTTGTGAAGACACTATTACAGACGACCTACTCATCTGAGTTTCAACATGCAACACCAACAATCCAAAACTAGGGCTCAGTGACTTCTAGAAGTATTCTAATACAGATGTTTAAATACATAGATCATGTTATTCATAATGAGTCAATCAGCTATTCATTGTACATAGCAAAATAAGCTTAAAGGGATAGTGGGAGATTTTGGCAATTAAGCCCGCTTTTTACTAAGATAAACTAATGAATTCCATTTGTATATCTCCACGTGCAGTTTGAAGAAGTTGAAGGTAGTTTGTGAGCTACTGCGTTAGAGCAATGACTGGAAGTCTACCGGAACAGTTACTTGAACAGCTCTTCAACACCACTGTCTCTGTGTGTTGTGGTACTGTAGGTTTGGCTCTGAAGAGCTGAAGAAGGAGTTTCTGCTGCCCTCCATAATGGGAGACAAAGTGGCCTGTCTGGGAGTGAGTGAAGTGGGAGCCGGTTCCGATGTTGCTAGTAAATTGCCTTAATTTACTATCCCACTAGTCTTTTATTATGGTCTGACTTCCGCTTCCCCTAAAGCGGATTCTCAGTAAGAACTCAACCACTCAGGTCGGAAATGTTAGGAGCGTATAAGGAGGCGAAGTCAGGTGCAGGAAAGCAGAGTGAAATAAATAGGCGCACTTTAATTCCGTTCCATAAATGACATACATGAAAAATCTACGTGCCAAAATAACACGGAAACAATAATAAAGTATAGCGCCAGACAAAACACCATCTAACAATAAACAATTACACACAAAGACAAGTAGGGGAACAGAGGACTAAATACATTCAGTATGATTAGGGAATGTAAACCAGGTGTGTATGGAACAAGACAAAACAAATGGAAAGATGAAAAATGGAGCGGTGGTGGCTAGAAAGCCGGTGACGTCGATCGCCGAACGTCACCCGAACAAGGAGAGGAGCCGACTTTGGCGGAAGTCGTGACAGGAAAAGTGGGTGGATCACAGTTGTTTGGAAAAGGTTATTCTACAGAACTTGGCGTCATATTGGGTTTAGATCATACAGTGTCATGGATCCAAGATTATCTGTTTCAAATATTCTCTGTTTTTAAACTGTGGCTCCATGGATCAGGATAAAACTGGAACTGACAAACTGGAATCAGAATTACATCTATTAAGAGTACAGTCCAAAAGCAGTCTCTCTCTCTCTCTCTCTCTCTCTCTCTCTCTCTCTCTCTCTCTCTCTCTCTCTCTCTCTCTCTCTCTCTCTCTCTATCACAATTGAATCCATTTTAAATTCAAGGTATACCACAAGTGTCAACTGTGTGCGCAATTGGTTAACTGAAGTCAGGTGCAGGAGAGCAGAGATGAGTGAACAGGCACACTTTATTTGGCAGAAGGAAAACAGTCGGACTCAACTGCGTAACGACACTCCCGCCAAAGGCAAAAGCGAATAGCGCACGCGTCACAAAAATAATGTACAGCATATAATACCACGGGTTCCAAACAAGACCCGGCGAAAACCAGCATGAAGCGTCACACATGACACGTAACGAACAATTACACACACAGACATGGGGGGAACAGAGGGTAATATACACGTAGAGTGATGACGGCATGTAAAACAGGTGTGAGGAAAAACAAGACAAAACAAATGGAAAATGAAAGGTGCAGCGGCGATGGCTAGAAGACCGGTGACGTCGACTGCCGCCCGAACAAGGAGAGGAACCGACTTCGGCGGGAGTCGTGACAGTACCCTCTCCCTGAGCGCGCCGACACCGGCCTCGGGGACGACCCGGAGGGCGAGGTGCAGGGCGATCCGGCTGGAGACGGTGGAACTCCCACAGCATTGAAGGGTCCAACACGTCCTCCACTGGAACCCAGTACCTCTGCTCCGGACTGTACCCCTTCCACTCCACGAGGTACTGAAGGCCCCTCGCCTGATGCCTCGAATCCAGTATGGAACGAACGGAGTACGCCGGGGAACCATCCCGCACCTCAGACTCCTGGAGCGGGCCAGCCACCACCGGCCTGAGGAGAGACACATGGAACGAGAGGATAATACGGTAATCGGGAGGAAGCTGTAACCTGTAACTAACCTCGTTCACTCTCCTCAGGACTTTAAATGGCCCCACAAACCACGGACCCAGCTTCCGGCAGTGCAGGCGGAGGGGCAGGTTTCGGGTCAAGAGCCATATCCGGTCCCCCGGTGCGAACACCGGGGTATCACTGCAGTGGCGGTCTGCGCTGGTTTTCTGGCGCAGCACGGCCCGCTGGAGGTGAACATGGGCGGCCTCCAGTCGTCTACCGCAGGAGCCTCAGTCGGACTCTGATGCCAAGGCGCCAGAACCAGCTGGTACCCAGTACGCACTGGAAGGGGGAGAGGTTAGTGGAGGAGTGGCGGAGCAAGTTCTGAGCCATCTCGGCCCAGGGCACGAACGCCGCCCACTCCCCTGGCCGGTCCTGGCAATAGGACAGCAGAAACCTGCCCACAGGTTCACTGCCCACTGTTTCACTCTCTCCACCTGCCCATCACTCTCGGGTTGAAACCCCGAGGTAAGGCTGATCGAGACCCCCAGACGTTCCATGAACGCCTTCCAGACCCTCGAAGTGAACTGGGAACCTCGATCAGACACTATATCCTCAGGTACCCCGTAGTGCCGGAAGACGTGCGTAGACAAGGCCTCCGCAGTCTGTAGGGTCGTAGGGAGACCGGGCAGAGGGAGGAGACGGCAGGACTTAGAGAACCGATCCACAACGACCAGGATCGTGGTGTTTCCCGGTGAGGGGGGAGATCGGTAAGAAAATCCACCGACAGGTGCGACCAAGGCCGTTGTGGAACGGGTAAGGGGTATAGCTTCCCTCTGGGCGGGTGCCTAGGAGCCTTACACTGGGCGCACACCGAGCAGGAGGAGACATAAACCCTCACGTCCTTGGCCAAGGTAGGCCACCAGTACTTCCCACTCAAACAGCTCACCGTCCGATCGATCCCAGGATATCCAGAGGAGGGTGACGTGTGGGCCCAGTAGATCAACCGGTCACGGACAGTAGATGGAACGAACAGACGCCCAGCGGGACACTGGAGGGGAGCGGGCTCTGCACGTAACGCCTGCTCAATGTCCGCGTCCAGCTCCCACACTACCGGCGCTACCAGGCAGGAGGCCGGGAGTATGGGAGTATGATCCATGGGCCGCTCCTCTGTGTCATACAGCCGGGACAGTGCGTCTGCCTTCACATTTTGGGAACCTGGTTTATAGGAAAGAGTGAAAACAAAGCAGGTAAAAAACATGGCTCACCTTGCCTGACGAGGATTCAGTCTCCTCGCTGCCCGAATGTACTCCAGGTTGCAGTGGTTAGTCCAGATGAGAAAAGGGTGTTTATCCCCCTCAAGCCAATGTCTCCACGCCTTCAAAGCCTTGACCACAGCCAACAGCTCCCGGTCCCCCACATCATAGTTTCGCTCCGCCGGGCTGAGCTTCCTCAAGAAGAAGGCACAGGGGCGGAGCTTCGGTGGCGTACCCGAGCACTAAGAGAGCACGGCTCCTATCCCAGCCTCGGACGCGTCCACCTCCACTATGAACGCCAAAGAGGGATCCGGATGGGCCAGCACGGGAGCCAAGATAAACAGAGCTCTTAGGTGACCAAAAGCCCTGTCCGCCTCAACCTACCACCGCAAACGTACCGGTCCCCCCTTCAGCAGTGAGGTAATCGGAGCCGCTACCTGACCAAAACCCCGGATAAACCTCCGGTAGTAATTGGCAAACCCTAGAAACTGCTGCATCTCCTTTACTGTGGTGGGAGTCGGCCAATTACGCACGGCTGAAATGCAGTCACTCTCTATCTCCACCCCTGAGGTGGAAATGCGGTACCCTAGGAAGGAGACGGACTGATGGAAGACCAGGCATTTCTCAGGCTTGACGTGCAGGTCATGCTCCAACAGATTACATATTACCCTGCGCACCAGGGACACATGCTCGGCGCGTGTAGCAGAGTATATCAGAATGTCATCAATATACACCACTACACCCTGCCCGTGTAGCTGCCTGAAAATCTCGTCTACAAAGGCTTGGAAGACTGATGGAGCATTCATCAACCCATACGGCATGACAAGGTAATCATAATGGCCTGAGGTAGTACTGAAAGCCGTCTTCCACTCGTCTCCCTCCCGGATGCGCACCAGGTTGTAAGCGCTCCTGAGATCTAGTTTGGTGAAGAAGCGCGCCCCGTGCATTGGCTCAATCGCTGTGGCCATGAGAGGTAGCGGGTAACTCTACAGTGATCTGGTTTAGACCTCGATAGTCAATACACGGGCGCAGACCTCCCTCCCTCTTCTTCACAAAAAAAACAATTTGAGGAGGCGGGTGAGGCGCAGGACCGAATGTATCCCTGACGCAGGGATTCGGAGCAACATGTTTCCATAGCCGCCGTCTCCGCCTGTGACAGGGGATACACGTGACTCCTGGGAAGTGTGGCGTCTACCAGGAGATTTATCGCACAATCCCCCCGTCAATGGGGTGGTAATTGAGTCGCCTTCTTTTTGGAGAAGGCGAGAGCCAAATCGGCATATTCAGGGGGGATGCGCATGGTGGAGACCTGGTCTGGACTTTCCACCGCAGTAGCACCAACGGAAACCCCTAAACACCTCCCCAAGCACTCCCGCGACCACCCCGTGAGAGCCCTCTGTTGCCATGAAATGGTGGGGTCATGACGAGCTAACCAGGGAAGGCCAAGTACCACGGGAAATGCAGGAGAGACAATGAGGAAGAGACTGATTCTCTCCTCGTGACCCCCCTGCGTCACCATACCCAGGGGAGTGGTGGCCTCCCTAATCAACGAGGACCCTAATGGTCGACTGTCCAGAGCGTGAACTGGGAAGGGCCTAACCACTGGAACAATGGGGATCCCTAAACTATGGGCGAATGCTCTGTCAATAAAATTCCCAGCCGCACCTGAATCGACGAGCGCCTTATGCTGGGAATGCAGGGAAAACTCTTTTTACATGCACAAACAGGTGTACACTAGAGGGCTCTGGATGAAAGTGGTGCAGGCTCACCTGGGGTGACGCCAGAGTGCCCTGCCTGCTGCCTCGACCCCCAGAGGAACCAACCCGGCACCGACTGGCAGTGTGACCTCTGCGGCCACAGATGGTGCACGTGAAGGCCCCTCCTCCGGCCTCCCTGAGCGCAGCACATCCCAGCTCCATAGGCACCGGAGCGGTGGTGCTGGGACAGAGAACCAGCAGAGCCCTCTCTGGACGTCCGTGGGTGACCAGCAGGTTATCCAACCGAATTAACAGGTCCACCAGCTGGTCGAAGGTGAGGGTGGTATCCCTGCATCTTCGCGCAGGCTGCAGCGGTAGTGGTCGATAAGGGCCCTGTCATTCCATCCATCGACGGCGGCCAGGGTCCGAAATTCCAGGATGAACTCCTGGGCGCTCCTCGTCCCATGCCTCAGGTGGAAGAGGCGTTCACCATTCAGACATGGAGGGAACAGAGGATAATATACATGTAGAGTGATGAGGGGATGTAAAACAAGTGTGCGGAAAAACAAGACAAAACAAATGGAAAATGAAAGGTGGAGCGGCGATGGCTAGAAGACCGATGACGTCGACCGCCGAGCACCGCCCAAACAAGGAGAGGAGCCGACTTCGGCGTAAGTCGTGACAACAAGAAAATGTGGAATTACATTTTTGTAATATAGTACGTCTGTTTACTCCAATTTTCAGTGCTCTTGGCAGATGCCAGTGTCCTAAAACCAAGGGTTTACATTGTCATTTAACTCTGCTGTGTTATTCCATTAGGGAGCTAGCGCATAGCCTCTGGTGTCCCATCCAAGACCCACATGATGATGCTCCGTCTCTCTCTTCGTTATTTCCCTCGCAGGGGTTCACATCGCCCGCAAGATCGACAAGATGGGGATGTCTTCCGACACAGCCGAAGTCTTCTTCGATGACGTGCACGTGCCCTGCAAGAACCTCATTGGTCAGGAGGGGATGGGCTTCACATATCAGATGCTGCAGTTCCAGGAAGAGAGACTTTGGGCGGTGGGCAATAGTAAGCAAACCTCTCCAATTCAGTCCTGTTTCTTTCCTCCCTCCCCCACTCTGCCTCTCTCTCTGCTTCCTACCAATACTCTACTCTGTCTTTCCGTCTGTGGGGGTTTTCCGGTATTCCTTAAAGTGTTTCTAGTTCAAGGAGAGACGTTGTCAATTTGAAACTTAATCCAAACGTAATTTTTCATAATGGGTTCAAAGGGTTTCCGCATGTCAGCTAGTGTGACAAAAGAAGGAAGTTCATAGCCAGGGTAAACCAGTTCAGAAACATCAGAGTCAATACAGTTACACAACATTTGTTTTTTCACTGCAAAGTTGACTTACAGTTCATTCCACGAACATTCTGGACATTCAGATTGGTAATTTTGCTCAGGAAATGAAATCTAATTCATTTAGGTATCTAATCGGAAAAGAGTTCCCATTGTCGCACTTCATAGACGAAATACATGTGGTTTCCATGGTTTTTAAGAATGTGGCCAAGGTAATAACTGTAATTGAATGATCCCAGTGTTATTTGTCGATTTGCGCTTTTCTGTTTTCTTTTTAATACGCGTGACATCAGGTTACTGTCTACTAGAGGAGGCGCTGATGAGGGGCGGCAGGTACTGTAGCCTAGTGGTTAGAGCTTTGGGCCAGTAACTGAAAGGTTCGAATCCCAGAGTGAAAAGTTAGAATCCCAAGGTGAAAAATCTGTGCCCTTGAACAAGACACTTAACCCTAATTGCTCCTAGGTTGCATTGAATGGCGGATCCTGTCCATGACCCCGCTCTCCGACAGTGTCTCAGGGAGAGTGGGATGTGGAAAAAACACAATTCCAATTCACACATGCATATTAAACCACACTTGTATATGTGCGAAATAGGACAAATATAAGCACCCACCAAATTACTATTATTATTTAGACTGGGCTTGATAACAATCAGTCTGAGTAGCTTCTTATCCTTCTATTCATTGACTGTTACACTAAACACACACACACACACACACACACACACACACACACACACACACACACACACACACACACACACACACACACACACACACACACACACACACACACACACACACACACACACACACACACACACACACACAAACATATAGACACACACACACACAAACATATAGACACACAAACACACACACATATAGACTGACAGTTATATCTGTATATGCTCGTTGATTTGTAACATCCACCCACTTCTAAGTTAAAACTAGTTTCACACAAAGAGGGGAAAAAATAGGACATGAACTTCCTCACACACCAACTTAATCACAACCTCTGCGTGCTCCACCCTCTGTAATACAATTGACAAACAACATATATATAGACCCGTTTCCCGGCCGCATCATGAAAAATAGTGCGCGCAGTTTGGAATCAGAAAGCTCTTTGTTTACCTAGGAGTGGATACGATCACATGCAACTTCAAATGCAGCTCATGCAAGTTAACAAACATGTAATCAAACAGGTAATCATCGCAGATGTCATCAAAGCACTCAAATCTGTCCTCTAGGACCTCCAGACTTTCACAATTTTGTATTAGCCCTGAACTACTGTAGCTCACCTGATTAATCTAATCAGGGGTTTGATGATTAGTTGTCAAGTTGAATCAGGTGTGCTCGCTCTGGAATAGATCAAATCCATAGAATGGCTGGGGGTCCGCGCGGAGAGGATTGAGAACCACTGCATCAGAGGTTGATTACCTAGCAAGCTAGCAAGTAGTGCTGAGCAAATCACGTTGTTTGATTTCGATATTTTTAAAAAACATTAAATGCGCTATGCATTATTTGGGTTGAATGATGTAACAACACAGAATAAAACAATTAATAAAAGTCCCATGATGGCAGTGACTGCCCATTGCTGCTTATCACTTATTAACCACAGTTTATTCACAACTTTAAACTAATAAAATATTTCAGTTGTTGCGTATGTTACATTTGTTTTATTTGATGACTTTATTATTTAATTCTAAGTTATCATCTCTATAGAGCTGCTGTCTGACAAAATCAGGTTCATTAGTTCTTTAAAAAATGAAAAAAGGTCAAACGTCACTAACAGAGCTAGGTAAAGCCAGAATAATATACTTGTTGAACATAGCTATAAAGGGGAAAGGGGGATACTTAGTCAGTTGTACAACTGAATGCTTTCAACTGAAATGTGTCATCCCCATTTACCCCAACCCCTTCAGTCTTGTGCGTTTTCGTGGTCATCACTCACTCATTGTTAAGTTTGTCAAGGTCCTGACTTTAGCGTTAGCTATCCTGCTACAGAGCTTGTTGGTGCGGGAATGCACACATTAAGTTTCAAATTGTATTAGTCTTGTATACGGGATACACATGGTATACACCATTCAACGAAATGCTTACTTGCAGGTTGCTTCTCAACAATGCAACAACAATAAGAAATAATAAAATATAAGAATATGAACATAAAGTAAATGTCTCAGTTGAATAAACATTTTAGCACAAGTATAATACAAGGAGTCACAATTTATAGTCCAATATTTACACTTCTTTTGGGGAAGGGTGTTTAAATTGTGCAGTATTTAGCAATTATTTATCAATTCTGGTAGCAGCAGTTGTGATGTGTGTGTTTGTGTTTGTGTGTGTGTGTGTGTGTGTGTGTGT